>NW_027526334.1:30000-264352 GCF_048455015.1 Haemaphysalis longicornis | reverse complement strand
TGGGGCTAGCCGGAGATAAGAAGGTCTTTCTGTGGTACGGTTATTATACCAGCGTTGCGGACAAGGCAAGATTGCTATTCGAGTAATTGTAGAAGGAAGAACGTAGGCGGTCTGACAGGTATGGTGGGAACAAAATGAATTACGTTCCGGTTCTGCAATCGCAATCGCTCCAAAAAAAGAAAAGAAAGGTTCGAACCTCTACAGTCACGCGAGTGAAACTTGGTTCATCAAATAAAACAATGTACTGTTTTTTTGATACTCGCCAAGCTCCAGAACATCAAAGGACCACTTAAAGAGATATACTGATAATGCAGCTTGATTGAGTTACTAAGTAAAAATTTCCCCGCATTTCCCCGAGGGGAAGAATGTGAAAGTGCGAATGCAGGAGTTGAATTTGCGCGGTTCGGTAATGTTCACACACACACACACAACTACAAAGAAAGAAAGATGCATTTATTCACAGACACCTATTTGTGTTGTCGTTGTACTTGATTGCTAGAGCGGATCTCAGCTTTGAAATTTCGTGTCAGTACTCCTTTAAGCGGGTGCATTAGCCCTTCTCACGCCCGATTCCTGGCCAATCTTCCACGTGGGTATGTGTCATGCACAGACACCTATTTGTGTTGTCGTTGTACTTGATTGCTAGAGCGGATCTCAGCTTTGAAATTTCGTGTCAGTACTCCTTTAAGCGGGTGCATTAGCCCTTCTCACGCCCGATTCCTGGCCAATGAGCCACGTGGGTATGTGCCATGTCAGCGGCCAGGCAGCGCGCGCCCATCTCCCCCCGTTGCCAAGGAAGACGAGGAGATTCCTGGCCAATCCCCAACGTGGGTATGTGCCATCTCCCCCCGTTGCCAAGGAAGACGAGGAGCGCGCGCACCCGCAGCTGTTGCTATGTGGACGGACGGCGGTCAACGGAATTCAGGGTCGCTTATAAAGTGCATTCGCACTTAAAAATCGACACTTTGGCTAGTTGGTGTTGATATATCGTTCAGTGGCGCTAGAGAAAGCGCTTCGGGGCAGAAGAAAGCAGGGGGGGGGGGGGGGGGGGGGGCGGAAGCTTTGCCGCTCTTTTTGCGCGCTCTGTGCACCTTCCATGCTACGCCTCTAGAGCGTTGTACCATGTTCGAAATGCTGCCTGGTCCGGTATACAACGCCGCCGGATACCACGGGGGGCTGTACTAGATAGGTTCAACCAGGCTAGCTGAGGTTCCCTGGGGCGCTAACAGCACTTCCTCACCAGACAAGTATTTGACAACCCTGGTTTAGTACATTTGCTAAAAACCTCGCAATGATTATACAATCCCACTACCGGCCTTCAGGCACTCGATAGGCGTGGCTGCAGATCTTCGGGAGAGGTCTTCGTCCTGCAGTGGACATAACCAGGCTTAAAATAAATATAAAGCACTAGAGACAGGACGTAAGATGAGGAGACACACACGACGGCACACACGACGGAGACACATTAGCGTCGTCGTGTGTCTCCGTGAGTCTCATCTTATGTCCTGTCGCTAGCGCTACTTAACCATGAATTACCGAGGCCCATTCAGGGATATCCACGGAATGTGTAGTAAATTTAAATTGAGTGATGAGCAGAATAAAAACCCCGGTGCCTTTGGCTTCCCCCAATTTAAGAGCAAATAATATGGGCGTTGTATCTAAAGAGTGCCCTTCTAATAATTCCCAAACTTGAGTAGCACGTCATAAGAAGTGTGCTTGGCGACATACATATTTTTGCTCGGATAGGACAAACTTTAGCGACAAGGTATACGCCAAGGGCGACTTGTGCCAAAAGGTAGAGTTTAGGGTATCACCCGCGATTGTGTTCTCAGAACTTCACTACGTTGGCGTTCTTTCGAAGCCGTGGCTCCTTGTAGGGAATTTTCAGCAAGAAAGCAATGTCGAGTGGGCCTAGCACGGTCACCGACTCAGGCTGCTCTCTCGCCTCTTGTTCGCGCTTGAGAATCGCCCCCAAAGCATTTTCAAGTTCTGCTGCGTCACGGCCCCATCCTCGCTTAATTAATCTGCGCTTACCAGCTTAATTAGGTTTCGCTATAGCGTTGCATTTTCCTTGTTTGTTATTCTGCCATGACGATCATTTGACTGAAGGAAAGTTGTAAGGTGTCTTGATTGTCACTCTAAACCTGCTAGATTACAAGAACACCGTACCAGTTTTTTATGGTCATAAGACACACTGGCTGATGTAAAAAAAATATCCCGGGCCATCTATACTAACGTGAAATCTGGGGAGGAGCGAAGCATGCAGTGTATTCAAAGATTGTAAGTCTCTCTCTTTCCCCGTGGCGCGCGCTGATTGGGCGCTGGAGAAGCGCCAGTGGGAGGAGCAACAGCGTGCTTGCTGACGCGGTGGCGCCCTATCTTGCGTTGAACCAGATTTAAGAAATTAAATGACAGACTGGCCGTAAGTTGACTTAGTGTCACACGCCGCACAGCAAGCTAAGAAGTATGCTAAGAAGTTGCGCGAGGCGTTGGAAAACGAGTTTTCCAGTATTTTAGTATTATGACTACAGGCGAATACGACGGCAAGGGACGACGACGACATGAGACGCCGACAGTACGAGCCCCTGATGTGCTTCGCCCCTAAAACGATTAGGAAATAGTAGCGACTTAGATGAGACTGTCATGGGGTATTCTGGTGTGTAGCCTATAGTAACGACGTGACGAGACCGATAACCGCAAAGTGGACTCCTCGCTTTTCCCCGTGAGTTATACACTATAGCGCTTGAGGTGCGTTTACATTGAAGAGTTCTGGCATAGCGGGTAGCGCACGCTACGCTAGCGGTGGCGGGTCCCCAGAACGAATGCGCGCAAGCGCAATCGAGTGCCGGTACCCGCCGCCGCTAGCGTAGCGTACGCTACCCGCTATGCTAAAACTCTCTATTACCTCTTTTGATGTTTTTGTCTGACTCGGGATTAGTCGAGTTCCTTACACCTTGAGATCCTCGGATTTTTCTCCTAATGCTGCAAATTTTTTCTACGTTCCGAACTAATTTCTTTTCCTTGTCCCTCTTATTCAGTGTTACTACGTACTTCTTCCCCTTTTCTTTTTTCGCGTCACTATGTTCACTCCATCTGAAGTAGCAAGCCCCGCGGAGAGAGAGAGAGAGGGCGACACACATTGCCCTGTGCATGTCCATTCTCTCCTTTTTCCTCTGCGTCACTGTGGGCTAGCTCGGCAATCTTGATTTAGTGAACATTTAACGAGTGAGTTAGACACAGCTCCCACAATTGGTGCATGCTGGCTTCGGGGTGCTGGTCTGACCTCTCATCGCAGGGTTATATCTAACAGCTTACGGCGACACTACAACTGTCAACTGTTCGCCAGGAAACAACAAAACCATTCAATTAGGGGGCAAGTATGTCGTGTTTGAATTAAACCCCTGAATGGCCTGTAAGCATCGATTGGAAATAAAACGTGAGCTTAGAAATGGTCGCATTTTCTTTAGCAGCACTCAAAACTGAGCGCTCATGGTCATATGACAATGATTGTGAAATGGCAAAAACTTAAAATAGACCACTGAATTTACCGTAGCTTGAAGGAGTGGCGCTGCAACTTCCAACCAGTAGTACATGCCTGGCCCAACCAGTGCTATATTCCTAAATTTGCAACTCTGTGCACTTTGACACACACAAGATAAGCATAAAACACTGACCTTCGCAAAGAATAGCTGGTATCAAAATTTCCGTTAATTTGTTGCGTGAAGACCACTTACGTTTAATCAACACAGGCTTGAATCTATAAACCAACGACTTTATTACCCACAGTTCTTCACTTCTGGTTATTAGTGTCTTTTCAGCAAACGTGTAGAGACGGCCCGGGAACTTGACGAAGACCGAAGGACCGAGTTCGCACGCATCGTCCATCACTCGAAACTGTACACGAGCGTTCGTCAGCACTCTGAGTGGGAGGCAGTGGCGCTGATGGCTTCGGACGGGGGCAGGGCTTTCGCCGACCGGGACTGCTTCCGAGCCACGATCGTCCGCACCAGCCAAATGATGGCGAAAAAAGCGTTGGCGGCAGCGAGCACGTGGAAAAGGCCGTCGTAGTCTCCGATGGTGTCCCTGAAGTAGCCTGCAGGAGAAGACGTATCACAGACACTCCGTCAAACACTTGCATGGCCGCTATGTGTGGACAGGAAGGCACACAGCACTCTCGTGAACACCAGTAATGGCGGATGATGTCGCATGATCTATATTCCTCATCGCCCAAGGCCAACACATAAAAGTTAATTCGACAGATTTCTTTTTAAATTAGGCGCTTAGATTTACGTGAACACCTTCTCTACATTGAGGTTATGCGCACAGGGGGACACAGAATAAGGTGGTAATTCTTTATGCCGGTGGATTAATTAACTGAAATTGAATAGTTAACTTTTTAGTGGCTGCAGTAAGCGGGCATGTGTGTATTGAAAAGTTGGACGCAGTAGTGTTTCCGCGCAGTTTAATTTGGCAGAATTTTTCTAGCGCATCCGTACTCCAAGATATAGAACTGCGAAGTTTAATTGCCGTCCGCATGATTACACATGCAAGAAGTGAATACCGGCGCAAAGCTGCTCCCTTGCGTGACGTGCCATGCTGAGTACGGTGTTTAGTTTGACAACGGGGTCGAGACATAGGAAAAAGTGACAACTGGCACTCTTTCAGTATTGGCTGGCGTTATGGCAATCTGCAGTACTCGGAACCGCTATCGAAACACAGAACAAAAGACAGAAGCTTTGCACCGGTCTTCAGTATCTAGAATGCGTAATCATGCGAACGGCAATGAAACTTCGAAGTTCGATATCTCGGATTACGGATGCACTAGAAGAATTCTTCTCATTGAAACTGCGGAGAAACACGATTGCGTCCAACTTTTCAATACAAACATGCCTTCCTACTGCAGCCACTAAAAGTTAGCTATTCAATTTTAGTTAAGTCACCAACCTTAATTATTACCACCTAATTCTGTGTCCCCCTGGGTGTGTAACCTCACTGTAGAGGTGGTCTTCACGTAAATCTAAGCGCCTAATTTAAAAAAAAAAGCCTGTCGATCTAAATTTTTATCACTCTGTATATCCCGGGCAACACCCTGCCTCGCAGCAAAAACAACTCGTTAAAACCAACTCACTATTATTTTCTTCGCCCAACATCACAGAATGCTATGCCCCAATTAGTGTTTCGCATCACACAGTGCTCTACGTCGCAACCATATCGGTTCGCCATAGATGCAATGAGGTACGACCGCCCCGATTCGGAGTGTCCGTTGCGGCGTTCTTCCACGTTTTTTCACCTTCAAGAATATTTCTACAGTGGCCCATTTCTGTGCGAACTGTTATGGTTAGCAAAGTCAGTAGGCTGGGAAAATCATTAAGTACAGTGACGTGATTAGCCAGAGCCGTTTTGGGTCACTTTATGGGTCAGCCAAAAAAATACAATGCAGAGCAGCCAGACGAGATCTCGTAGCGGTCAAAGACTGTGTTTATGTAGCGGCGCGAGGAACGCCTCCAAACGGCAAAATGCACTTTCGAATTATATAAACCAACCCACAGAAACTCCGGCACACGTTTTCTGCTTGAAGGAGAGACAAACAGATGCACAAAGCAGTGTTTTCACAGCGAATATTGTCACATGACAATAGCAAATCGACGCAGGCAGCTAAATGTCAAGAGTGTTCGATATGTGCAGAAGTGCCAATGAATTGACTCGCTACATCTGCCAAATCCCTGCAAAATAATCAGAAGCTATAATGTAAGTTCTGTGTAATTGTTTCAAAATAACTGAGTGTAGAGCCGAACAATCGTTACCAAGAAACGACCTATGATTTACATAACGTACAAAAGTAAACTTTAATGAGCTTCGAAAACGTAAAACCTGTCAAACGTAAAACCTGTAAATTTTAGAAATTTCAGATTTGACAAGACGCGCCTCCCAACTAAAAAAAAACTGGCAAAATAATGCGTCTTGAAAGAATCTGACCTCGTCTTTGTAACTTCATGCTTCAATACCTTACTGTGAAAAAGACAGTTGTCTTGCTACGATATAACATGACAAGAGTGACCGGCTCTGGATGAACGTGTAAAAAATAAAAACGGCCAGCAAAATCTCCATATTGTCACGGGGTGATGAGGGCTGGTCTTCAAGGCAATCAAGTACGGAAATGACATTTCGGTAGTTTGACCAAGTTCGGCGATGTACAGTCAAATGTTCTCGAAGATGATGCTAGCTTTAGAGTACCAGACCCACTACACCGCTTCGAAACCTTCGCAGATGTACATCACACCTTAAGCTCGCTCATCTTTAAATATAGTGATTCTCTTCTCTTAAAAAGTGCGTTCTCAACAAATATCAAAAGTAATTCAAGGCAAAAATGGCTGTTTGTCAGGCAGGCAGAGAAGCAAATACAGTACTTTCCTAAGTATCGAACGCCATTTCTCCCCACACGTCGGCGCATATATTGGGTGTGCGCATATTGGGCGCATATCTGCGCATATATTGGGAGTGCGTTAATCATACAAGGTCAGTTCCCCCTCTCCCACTTACTTTTTCACCCCCTCTCATGCGCATGCACTATCATGACACATGATTGTACAAGACACCAGATCTAAATAAACACACAAAACTATAAAATGTACTGCCTTTAAGAGTTCTACATCAAATCGGGATATACTTAGCTGAAAGAAAGAACAAAGGCCCTTGTACATAGCTCGTATCTCACATAGCGAAGTCACCTGCATTCCTCCCCTTGTGGGCGCGCGCACATACCATAACGTTCAAAAGTCGAACGCAGCCTGATTAAAGGGGATGAAATAACGGACATTCTTCTACAAAAAAGAGAAGAAAAAACTGTGAAAGGGGTGTTTGCGATATGCCTTTTCTCCTGAGCTTGCGAGAAAATGAGACAACTAAAACATTAGAAAACAGACGACATCAGCGCTTCCACCAGCTGCTCTTATTTTTCTGTTCCGTGTGTTTTTTGCGCTAGCTTTTCCAACATGTTTTCCATCCTAAGCTTTGCGCACACAGACGACGAAACAAGGTATCTGCGGCATGAACAGCGTCGCTCTCCATCATAAAGAATTGTGAGCTATAGTGGTTAGTTCCGTCTCTGTACATGGCCAAAAGCAATGCTTGGCGCGTGCTCAGCGCAGATGACCTAAAATGTAGCGGCAGGTAGCGGGATTTGCCTCGTGGCGCAGTTTGCTGCAGTTTTCGCAGTACCAAAAGCTGCTAACCCAATTCAATGTCCGCCAAAGTTCAAATGTCATGTCGGTGCTGCCATGACCCCAGGTTTCTGTTTTTTTGTCCCACAAACCTATTTTTTGAGACGTCATCGGTAAATATAAACTTTACCATCAATTCCTAAAAAAATGTTGAGAGAGCGCGAGAGCTTTCTATCAATAAAACTGCGTCAAAAGCGCGTCAAAAAATTCACCAAAAGGGCTTCTATAGCCTTCGCCGAAAGTGCGTCCAATCGATCATCAAACCTTCAACGAGTCCCAAATCGCAAACGAAGAACGAAACCATGAGACGATTTTTCGCGCACTGAGTGAACGCATCTATACGAACGATCTAAATGGCCACCGGTACGTGGTTTATGCTATAAAGGGATATTATGGTGATCGATGCGTTTACTGTCTTACCTAGAACCGTTCCTTTTTCGCGAGTTTCAAGTAACCGCTTTAGCCCGGTTTCACGCATGCGCAGTGTGTCCAGAGATCTTATCAGATATTTTCGGTCGACCAACCGGTCTATGGAGATATGAACAAGTTTTTTGACAGAACGCCATCGGTCCCACTAGGAACGTTATTGCTTCCAAAATCGTGTTTCCTTGCAAGAAGTATCAGAAGCAACATCATCCAGCCACCAGCGAAACCAGATAGCAGTTTTTTGCGTCTCTGTGATCCTTTCGATATTCTGTCGAACCGCACAGCACTGAGGTCTTCGGGCACTGCGGGACGCATGTACGACTGGATGTTTGATTACCGTTCTGACAACCCGCCGCGGTGGCTCAGTGGCTAAGGCGTTCTGCTGCTGAGCACGAGGACGCGGGTTCGATTCCCGGCCGCGGCGGCCGCTTTTCTGATGGAGGCGAAAAGCAAAAACGCCCGTGTGTACGAGATTTCGGCGCACGTTAAAGATCCCCAGGCGGTCAAAATTAATCCGGAGCCCTCCACTACGGCGCGCCTCATCGCCTGCGCTGCGTCGGCGCGTTAAAACCCTACAATCAATCAACCTTTCTGACAGGGGCATCTACATGTGTGTAGCAGATGGTGGGACATCCCCGCATAACGTGACCTGCGGTGTCCTTCAGGACATCGTACTGACCCGACTCTCTTTAACATCTCCCTGATCGGCTTTGACAGGTGTCTGCCGCAGTTAGTGGAAATCTCCATGTACGCAGATGATATCTGCGCGTCGTGCCCTGGCCATAACAGGTGTGCGCTCCTCGCGAGGCTTCAGCGTGCATTAAGTTCGATTGCAAAATTTCTCGGTACACGCGGCCGAGAAATATCACCGACCAAATGCGCGTAACTTTGCCTTCACAAAGCGGGGTGTCGACAAATACCAGACCAGCTAACAGCCGCAGGCGTACCAATACATAACGTCAACTATCACCAGTTTCCGGGTGTCCCCTTCGACCGCCATCTGACATGGACACCGCACATCCGCTGCCTGAAAGAGGCACTAGCATCACTACGCACATTTTCAGCATGTTTTCGAACCGCACTAACGAATGCTACGTCAGCTCTCTTTGAGGGCGCCCTTCCTGAAGGCCTGCTTCGATACTCCCTCCAAGCCCTACCTCACTGCTCTTTCCAAAGGGAATTTTAGAGTCCTAGAGGGATTGCAAATTAAAATACTACGATTCTGTCTTGAGAGAGAGAGAGAGAGAGAGAGAGAGAGAGAGAGAGAGAGAGAGAGAGAGAGAGAGAGACGTTTATTCGAGCTTTCTAAAATGGGAGTGGTTCCCTAGCCCGGGAATCCATGAGGTGAGCAGAGAGCCTTCGCTCTGGATTCCATGAGCTGCTGTACGTCCAGATGGTCGCTGGATGTTTCGAACACTATACCTCCCCAATCATGACAATCACGTCATTTAAATGGCTTGCGACCACTGTATTGCAGGTAATGGGAACTACTTCGCACGCGATTGCGTGTTGTGGCGAAGCAGCCTGGACATCCTCTAGCTGCCTGTCTATGTCTCCGAGGCGCACAAGGATCTCAGTACAAGCTATCAGGCTCCAGCCTCTTCTACTGACACTTCCTGGATGATCCCTCCAATAGAGATTACCACCAGTGTGGTTGGCTTCATGCAGAAGGCGCACATACCGGCCCCGTCTCTATAAAGTTTTTTGCCTTGGAGAAAATAATAACTGTAGAGTCCATACTCACGCGTACACTGGCGGCTCAGTGACAGCTACATCGTCGGCGATAGAGATCTTGATCCCTTCGTCGCGCGCTACCATCTGCGCCCCACTTAGCCACAAAACATCTAGGACAGCTCCTGAGCCGGCTGGACTGCGTGCTGCTTTGCATTATACAGGGTGATCAAAATTAAGTCGACAGGGTTTTTTTTTTTAAATTAGGCGCTTAGATTTACGCGAACACCACCTTTGCAGATAAGTTATGCGCCCAGGGGGACACAGAATTAGGTGGCAATTATTGATGTCGGCAGCCTAATTAATGAAAATTGAATAATTAACTTTTTAGTGGCTGCAGTAATCAGGCATGTTTGTATTGAAAAGTTAGACCCAATGGTGTTTCTAGGCAGTTTCATTTGGCAGAATTCTTCTAGCGCATCCGCACTCCGAGATATTGAAGTGTGAGGTTTAATTGCCGTTCGCATGATTCCGCATGTTAAACAGTGAAAACCGGCGCAAAGCTCCTGCCTTTTGTTCTGCGTTTCGATAGCGGCTCCACGTAATGCAGATCGCGCGCTGACGCCATCCAATACTGAAAGGGTGCCAGCTATCGCTTTTGCCTATGCCTCCACCCCGTTGTCAAACTAAACACCGTACTCAGCAGGCGCGCCACAAAAGGGAGCAGCTTTCCGCCGCTCCTCACTGTCTTGCATGCGTAATCACGCGAACGGCAATTGAACTTCGCAGTTCTATATCTCGGAGTACGGATGCGATGGAAGAATTCTGCCAAATGAAACTGCGTAGAAACCCTATTCCGTCCAACTTTTCAATACAAACATGCCTGCTTACTGCAGACACTAAAAAGTTAATTATTAAATTTTAGCTAATTCGGCCACTTACATAAATCTCATTATATAGGTCCCCCTGGGCGCATAACCTCACTTTAGAGCTGGTCTCAACGTGCATCTAAGCGCGTAATTAAAAAAAAAAACCTGTCGACTTAACTTTGATCTCCCTGTATTCTAAAGCATCCGTTCAATCAGTGGGCTGCCTTCATAGACTCCCGGCGAGAACTCAACGGCTTAACATCGCTACCCAAAGAACAAATTAATTTTTTGCACCTTCAAGCAATACAAATGGGGGCACAGCGTGGAAGTGCCGTGGCTTCCTGCACGCTGCGGAGTCACCGGAAACTTCGCAGCTGACGAAGCGGCCTCTTCTACCCACAGCGTGAGTATATAAAGCGGTGTCAATCTTATTCCAGAAAAAAAGATTCAGCCATACTCGCACCCTCGGTCGCATTGAAAACGGAGCCCGATATTTGTGCTGAAGTAAGGCAGCTGTATGCACTGGAACCTCTATACCTAATCGACTCCGAATGCACCTTCAGGATGCTATCTGGGCTTATCAAGCATTAAGACCCGCCGCGGTGGCTCAGTGGCTAAGGCGTTCTGCTGCTGAGCACGAGGTCGCGGGTTCGATTCCCGGCCGCGGCGGCCGCTTTTCTGATGGAGGCGAAAAGCAAAAACGCCCGTGTGTACGAGATTTCGGCGCACGTTAAAGATCCCCAGGTGGTCAAAATTAATCCGGAGCCCTCCACTACGGCGCGCCTCATCGCCTGCATTGCGTCGGCGCGTTAAACCCTACAATCAATCAATCAAGCGTTAAGAGGCATCTTACATCAACTGTGGTTGTATGTGGCTTTCACTGGACATTACCTGTTCAAAATCCAGCTGGCACCTTCACCACCTTGGTCCACATGTCATACGCTAATATGTGTGCGCGCATTTAATGTGTGTGCGCGCTCGGAGTACATTGTTTCCAGGTAGACCCTCATATCATTTTTGTACAGGCCGCCTGATGCGGGCGTTGAACTGAGCGATGAATTGGGTACTTGGTCGGACTCTACAATCAGGCTGCACTGGCAGCCAAAGCTCTTTTGCTATTACCACGGAGCGCAGGACTGGACGGAGTATTGTGAAAGACTTTGTTGTGTATGTCAATAGGAATGTGACCAGAAAAAAATCTAGTGCTTCTATAGGGCTGTAAGGCGCAAACTCCCAGTATAGGGAGGCTGCGCGCGTTGAGATCTGGGGTCAAGACGTTTGAGTCGGGTGTCCCACTCGATTAAACTCGAAACGCTTTTTATTGGCGCTTATGCAGGCGCGCTGCTCTGTCACTGCTGCCTGGAGGAATGTACGCTTTGTACGCTTTAGTAAGCGGGAGAAGGGGTCCCATCGGCATCATCCTTCTCTTGTCTTTTCCGAAATCTGAAAGGCGCCCCCGAAATGATTTCATCTTCACTGTGTCCTAGTCGATGAAGATGATGAGCATTAAGATGATGATGATGGTGATGTTCCTTGGTAAATTGCACATACCCTACCAGGTGATTAGCCAAACACCAGGGGTATGAAAAATTATCTTATTTATTTATTTACTTGTAAGTAGGAAATTTAGAGCGGTTAAAAATCCTTGCTGCTATCCACTTTGTTCCTTTCTTTTTTTCTTATGTAGAATGCAGCATATAATATATGCTCCATTCTGCGTGCAACGATAATTATTTGTACATATCACAGTTGCAAGAAGGTCAAAAGCAACAGCCCGTGGCCTTTAAGTGTGACCACATTTCACACGTAGTTCACCATTGAACGCGCTTACCGTAGCACCGAAATGATTAGCTCGACCAATACGAATTCACGACTTCGTCCCAACGCAGTCATACCTATCTGCGCCGTCTCCGCATAACTCCAGCTTTAATTCGTTCGAACGAACGTCATGCCTCAGTGCTTAGTAGGCTGAGGAGACAAGCGAAGCCTTCTTACCAACGACTGGAGGCCTGGTTAGTATCACAAGTCCAGTGACGAACATGGCGCCTCCGAACATGATGGCGAGCGACTCGTTCTTGAAGTCGTGCTGCAGCAGGGGCGAAATGATGCCGATGTTGAGGCCCGTGCCGCAACCGAAGAGAAGAGATGAGAAAATGAGCGGCACCAGCGACCTGGAGGTCCTCACAGCCTGAGCACCAGCGACACTGGCCACGAAGCCCAAAAACTTGGAGCCCTCGATGGGCAGGTACTTGCGGTCCACTATCCAGCCGCTGGTCACACGGAAGATCAGGTCGGCCGTTGAGTACGCGTGCAGTAGATAGACGGAGTTCTCGACGCTCAGTCCCTTGTCGACGGCCATGTCGGCGTAGACCATGAAGTACGTCGACATGGTGTACACTTCAAGCGCGTACGACAACGAGTCCACGTAAAACTTCCAACTCAGTAGCGCACGCGCTGTGCTCTTCCACAGCAACTTGCTCTTCTCGCGAACTCCCTGAAGACCTCGTGGCACGTCACGTATTGCGAAGCCGTCGGGGCTAGCGGCAGGAACCTTGCCGTCCGCCACGTCGCCGGCAGACTGTGCGACTTCCTTCACCGGGGAAACGTCCCGCGTCGTTCGTTCTAGCATCTCCGTTGTTTCCGGAGCTTCCGAAGACACCTGTATCTGGCGCTTGGTGACGCTGTCATCGTAGGCCTTGGCCTTATCAATAGCGTCACTCTTGGCGGTGCCCCGAACCTCGGGCTGTCGCTTCGCCTTGGCCCACGGAGGCGTCTTGATGACGATGCAGGCTGGCAGGGCGTTGAGGCAGAGGGCGCCAACAAGGAGGAAGAGCTCTGGAGTCCCGTACGTGACACGGAAGTAGTTCGCCAGCTGCGGTATGAAGTAGACATTGTAGCACTGGGAAGACCACGCGATGCCGGCTGCAGTGGCGCGCCACTTTTTGAAGTACAGCGAGGGCAACACGTTCACGACGACAAAGATGCCCGACGTGGCCCCTCCTGGAAGCGCAAGGTCGGGAGGATTCGTGTAAGTCAAAATTGTTTTCGCAGCAGCGGCCGGCGGCGGAAATGTATCGCGCATCACTTGAGAACGTACCGTGAATGACGCCGAAGAAGAAGTTGATGAAGTCCATGTTTGGGGCGAAGTAGCAGACCATCATGGACGTCGATGTAAGTATTACGCTTCCCAGGGCCACGGCCTCGTACGAACACACCTCGCACAGGTAGCCTCCCAGAAGCGCTGGACAGCGCAAAGGCAGAAAACAAACAAAAAAAAAGTGCATCGCTTCTAACTAAACCAAGCACAGGTGCTTGAAGTTACGATAACATTGGCTAAAAAGAAAAACCAGGATAGTTTTATGGGCTTTGGAAGTGTATACATTGCTTGCTATCTGTTCTCCATATTATTTTTTCGCCTGTGCATTTTTAGTGATCCGAGGGAAGATTTCGAACTTACGCGTCGACTTAGTTTCTTTCCGTCCTCTACACAGCCTATATCATGTAAAGGGAACCAAAAGATAGATATGTCACAATTATCTCAAATTACACATTAAACGCTTCGATCAATAGTTCATTCCTTCAAGGAGGGGAAAACTGTTTCCCCGCATTTACATGCCCATATTGCCGCGAACCATGCTTTGGGTTTGTTTATTTATGTTTTGCTTTTACCGCCCGCCGGGCTGTGTTACCTGTGTGCCAAGTGGAGCGCGTGTTCCGTTCTTTATTTTTATGCCGCACGTGTTGTCTACTTTGATAGGGAGAGCGTTTCGAACTAACGTCCCCAGCATGGAATGATCTTCTTTGATCTAAAGTGTTCTGGATGTGATTCGACAGTTCGAGAAGCACTCGCGCTGAAAGATAAATGCCCGCAGAGCAGAAGCCGCGGTATTTGATTCGCCGACACCAGTCTGCGCGCGTCACTTTGTTGACTGCTGGTTCGCCGCCTGTGTATTCTTTGAGTTGTTATGGGAGCACAAGTTTGCTCCAATAAACTTGCTTTTCCTTCAAGACAGCTGCGTCGTCTTTGGCTACGTGACATCTGGGACGGTATTCTCGTGTTTGTCCGTTTTGTGCCCACTCCAAAAATGTCCGTTTTCAGCAAGCCCGGATTGGCTAAAAGCGAACACTCGCACGTGACGGCATGCAAACACAACGGAGCTATGAACGGCGACTTTTCGGAGCAGACGATTTTTCTTCGTCTTGTTGTTTCTTCGCTGGCGGAACAATAAACACATAAAAAATAGTTTAAAATAGGTTTAGTCGTTTAAAATGTGTTTACAAGAACAGTTGCTCAAACGTCAACCCAAAGCCCGCCTGCAACTGGAAGTATGCCACAATGAAACGGATGCAAAACGGACGTTTTCAAAACGGACAAACACGAGAGTACCGCTTCTGGCGAAGGTGCTGGGTACGCACTCTTTATGCTCCCTACGAGCGACGGTCAGCGCCATGTTTAGCTGCGGACCTCGTCAACAAGACCGCAGCTCCCCGGGAGGCGTTGCAGCTCAGTAATATATATATAAATATTTCGAATGACAATTTTTCACGCAAAACAGCTCTGTCGTGTGGTTTGTGGGATCAAGCCAGCTTCGTTTTGTTCGCGACGGTTGAAGTGCGGCTGAAGATGACAGGCCGGCTACTCACACATCGAAGAGAGGACGGTCATGTGTATGGTGATGGGCAGCGACGCCTCCTCGCGGCTGGTGCGGAAGTGCTCGACGAGGCCGACGTAGATGACTCCAGCCGCCCGCACGCTCACAGTGCACATCATCATGCACCAGCTCAGGAAGGCCAGCACCACCCAGCTGCGGGGGGAGTCAAAACCCCCCGACGCCTTGGCCCCGGGCGCGGACGACGACGACGCCATCCCCAGGCCGAGACTGGCAACGCTAACCTATGATGAGCAAGCCGGGGGAGAGAGAGAGAGAGAGAGAGAGAGAGAGAGAGAGAGAGAGAGAGAGAGAATAAAAGCACTTCAGTTAGCCACGGTTTCAAGAAGAGCACGTGTATGTCACAGTGACGCTAAAATGCCCTATAATTTCGATTTAACACCCGCCCAACAACCAATGCGCCCCAAGCATTTCGATTAATTTTCATAGAGACGAGAGACTGCGGCAATTTAAGGGACAACTAATGTAGCCAAATACCACGTAGCGGTTCATGCACATGCTTTCGACTTACCAGGGTCTTGCGAAGCAGAGGAGCTTATTATCCGCTAAATAGTAGCAAAATTAAATTTCGCACCAAAATCAGCCCTGAATGAACGTCAGAGGCGCGAAATATAAAAATTGGGCACTAGCCAGTATTGCAATCCCCTTCCAGCTGGACTTTACAAGGGGAAATCTAGGGAAATCTAACCGTGTTGTGGCTCGGATGACGGCACCAACTGTCTCGGTTGAACGGGCAAGCATACGACAATTATAGTGTTTTCATTAAAATTAAGGCAGGTTTCACACATAATATACAACCATTTCCTTTTCTGTCAAAAAGATGACATGTTGGTATTCATGCTCTGCTATTGCTTGTGGAAGTCTGAATGTCACGCAATACCCCCCCCCCCCTTTTGTTTTAAATCAAGCCCCGTACGAAGTCCACCAGCAAATGTAGACGCAAATACCGGAACATAGCGCCGCATTTTGCTCGTTGTTTTACCGTGAAGCTTTATGCGGCTTAGCAGTCGGGATTTTTTTTTTTTTTGTCGTGGTTTTTCCTCAGAATTCACTTTGCGGCAAAGCCAACTTTCTCGTGAATGCTCTGAATCTAATGCATACATCGTAGAAAACCATACCGAAATTGCCCGATAAGGCGACTCTATAGAGTCGCCTTAATGAAACCCGGCGTAATGTTATACCATTAGGCCGGGTTTCACTCACATGTCCTGAGTAGTCCACCTTGGGCGTTGTAAACAATTCCGAACGCTTGTCTGTTGTCAGTAAATAAGCTTCTACGGGGAGGAGTATGGTTATAGGAAACGGCTCTAACTATTCTTATATTGGAACTACAGTCAAAACTCGATGGAACGAACCCCGATCTTACGAAATTTCCGATCTAACGAACATCTTCGGAGTTCCCCGCAGGTGCATATACGGCTCAATGCTTGTATGAGCTCGAATTAACGAAACATATTTAGCGCCATTCCCGGTTTAACGTAGTGTTTATAGAAAAAGACAAGCCCCTCAACACGAAAAAGAAGAAGAATACCGTCTTGTTCCTGGGAACAGCTTCGTCGGCTCGACGTGGTGGCAGCAGATCTGAGCTTCCACGACCATCTGAGCACCGACGCAGACATCGACACGACGGAGGTTTTGAATGATGAAGAAACCGTATAGTTAATTTCCGGCCCACAAGAGGTGTCAGAGGTAGCTGACGACTCAGATTTCTAGAGCTCCAGTCCCCGTTCCAGACGAGGTGATGGACTGGACGCTATTAACTTGGTCAGGTACTTTGCTAGGGCTGACGAAGGAACCGAGGACGCGTTGAACGCGCTTACAAAACTTCTGTCCGCCCAATGCTAACGAACGGAACGCAGGCGAAAATCACAGGCATTTTGCCAGAAAGTAAATTCGTTTCCCCCAGAACACCTACCGTTTCATTGTTGTTATTTTCACCGCGGCCTTTTAAAGCATTGCTAAATTATGGGCAGGCGAGCGCCGCAGCCGCCGCAATTACGATGGCATGATATATCCTCTGGGATGCTCTTCCTTTTAGACGTCGGATTTGTGGAATCAACTGCTCGTGCATTGATAGCCCGGATTTTACGAAGTTCTCGATTTAAATAAATATTTCGCGGTTTCCGGCGACTTCGTTAGGTCGGGTTTTAACTGCATATCGAAATAAATTTTATGACGTCGAACTACCCAAATGAGTACACAACCGTGGGAAGTTTCATCTCGGCCGCTACAATGAATACCTATCAGTCGCAGTTTTAGTACAGATCATATAAAACTGTTGCTTCTAAACCATTCCAGCAGCATCACAAGGCTGTCCTGGGACGAGCAGTCCCATGTTTGTACGTTTGTCTGCTAGTCTTTAACTGCAGTCCTCTCAAGTTTCGTTAAAAGTATTGATTTAGAAGAATGCCAAAGACACTCGTGCCTTGTTTCTTGCACAAATTGGGACAGCGGCCCAGTACGGTCGCCCATAAAGTGTTGCTAAATTGCTGTCAAATTGCTGTCAAAAACGCATTTGTAATTTATTTTGTGACACGATTTTCGCATTTATTTTAAGATTGATTGATTTAAAACACGTTTACTCCATTTTCTTTTAAGAGCTTGGCTATCCAATCGTGTGAGCAGGGCTGAGTTCCAACCACTGTTTTTAATCTAGTTCCGTTCAAACCTCCCAGGAAATGCAGATGAAAATGCCGGAGCATTGCGGCTCATTTTAGCCGCTGTTTTCAGCTTCCGAGGCAACGTGCGCCCTCTGGAACGCTGCCTCTGTGCGCCCGTGCGACGCGCAAAAAGCTCGGTATTGACAACAACCCTCAGGGTCGCAGCCCGCTTCGCTTCGTTGCTTGAAGCTGAAGCGACGAGGTCAGGAACGACGGCGCGTTGTAGCGCCTCTGTTGTAGGTGATCATTTGTAGGTGTAGGATGTAGGCGAAGCTGTTGTAGGTGATCATTGACTGACCCAAAGTTGAGTTGTAGTATGGTTGTGGTGTCGGGGTTGACGTCGGCAGCCTGGCATTTCAGTGACCTTATCTTGAGCAAGGACAAGTGAGCTCGTCGTTTTGGTCGACGTTTTCATACGCCACTCTGCAAGCGCGACTTCTCGTCCCTAGCGGATGCTTTGATTGATTGATTGATTGATTGATTGATTGATTGATTGATTGATTGATTGATTGATTGATTGATTGATTGATTGATTGACTGACTGACTGACTGACTGATTGATTGAATAATTGATTGATTGATTGATTGATTGATTGATTGATTGATTGATTGATTGATTGATTGATTGATTGATTGATTGATTGATTGATTGATTGATTGATTGATTGATTGATTGATTGATTGATTGTGGGGTTTAACGCGCCGAAGCTTCACAGGCGATGAGGCGCGCCGTATTGGAGGGCTCCGGATTAATTTTGACCACCTGTGGATCTTTAACGTGCGCCGAAACTAGCGGATGCTTTGCACGCCGAGCCTCTCGAAGCGCGGCCTCTGCCTCGGCATTGCGAACTATCCGCATAGGCCGAGTCAAGTGGAACCAGGGGCGCTATTCTCGAGTTTTTTTCCCTTTTGCGTCCCTTTCAAGTGTCCCTTTTGGCGAGCCCTGATTGGCTAAAAGCCAACAACCGGAAGTGACAAAATGCAAGCGTGGCAAACCTACTGCTAACCTTGCTCCATGCTGCCAACGTCCACTTCTTAGCCGGAAGCTAGTCACGATGAAAGGGACGCAAAAGGGACGTTTTCAAAAGGGACAGTTACGAGAATACCGCCCCAGTTCTCACCTACAACAGCTTCAACATTCAAGTCGCGGATCTTCTACGGTACAGAGCGCATGCGCACGACGACACGAGCACGAACGAACGGGGGGCGTACTCCTATGACGTGTCTTTCTCGTTCCGAGGAAGTGCTGCTACGATGCGGCGAACGCTGGAGTTTTTAAATCAGAGCTTTCTACCCCTACCAGCCAACGGTTCTTTCGTGGCGTGCGGAACAAGAAACTCCCAACGCGGCTGGGGAGACGTACGGCGCTTTTCACTCACGGAGCACAGTATAGATGGCGCGGTGGTAGGGCGCTATTACCCAGCGTTCCCCGTGCTCACCCCGGCGGGCGCGTCGGCGGGACCCTCCCGTCGGCTTTGTCGTCTGCTTTAGCAATGGTGTTGGGCCTGTTTTGGCACAGCTTCGCGCCCATTGCGGGCTTACTTCGCATGGCTTGATTATCTTGCTCGACAGCACCGCCTGGGTAACCCGGACCCGACGGAATTAAGTGGTCGTACGACAAATATACGTTAAAGATTGGTTTGCAGGGCTGGAAAACAAAATGTAGAGACCACTTACAGACATCTGGCCACTAGAAAAACGCCACCTTTTGCGCACTGCATGTAACAAATGGGACTGCGTTTTCTAAATTGCTGAATACCAATCCGGTTGTGTTTTAACAGGCATTACAAAAAACGACTGGAGAAACTTGCTCTGATAAATAGCGATTATAAAATTTCCGTCAGCTTTCTCACAATTCTTAAACTTGCGAAACTATTTAGTTTAAATCTGTGTAAATGGGAATCACTAAGCCCACATGCCGGATTGTTTCGGTGTCTGCGCTTGTGTCGCGCGGTGGTGTAGCCCTGAGCTAGCGCGTCAGGGTGGCTAGGTTCCGCTGTCTCACCCTTCGAAACACGCTCCTCTCCGTTGTCTTTCTTCCAACGCACGGCCGGGCTACAGCGGCGGCGTCCGCCGCTCGAGTCCTGCCGTGGTCGACGCTGCTGCGTTCGGGACGGCGCCCCCGCGAATCCCAGGTAGCGGCTGGCAGAATCTCTGGTTTCACTTTTTCTAGAGCCACGTGTGTGAATTCAAGGGACGTCGCATGTGGAATTGTTGTGGGGGTCGTTCACAGCTTTGGTTTCCAACCACCTTAACAGCGTGAATTGGAGCCATTTTTTTTTTTTTTTGTGGCCAAAGTTGGCCGATCTCCCTAAGTATAGGTATGCTGAGCTTGACGAACGTGCGCACGAAGCACGCGTGTACAAACGCTCTGCATTTTCTTGATATTTTTAACTGCGGACACCATACGCAAACGATTTGCTCAGCAGCTTCGCTGTTAAACAGAAAGAAAGAGAAATCTCATTTGGTAAATTCCTGTGCTGATTTGGGTTGCTTAAGCTATCGATCGTCCCTTTAATAGATACACAGGCTGATAAAGGGACAAGGGAAGCTTAAATGCGGGCGACATGAGTTTTCCAGTACTCTTTTAACAAGAATTGAGGGGCAATGAGCCATTGTTCCCGCGTGTTTTGGTACTTTTGAAGATGAGAGTGGTGTTGGGACATTGGCCACCAGAGTGGGTGCAACGTCCCATGTTCTGACAGCTACGAGCAGCATGTTTATGCGGTAGCGGCGGAACCTAAAAAGCTAATTCCACTGACTCAGCCGAGGGAACTCTGACCTTTGGTACGTCTCATTTACGATACGGGAAACAGGTTGTCCGAACGTGTAGGGGCTCGCGCACAGGATGGCGAGCGCGCAATCGCGGGCTAGTTGAGCCGATCACTACATTTTCAACGAGACAACACAAATGTGCTGTCGACGGAGAGTCTCACATAACCTACTGTGGGTTGACGCCGCACTTGTTGATCCTCGCCCAAAAAATGCGACGCACAAATACTGCGAACTAGAGAAGCAGCTCATACGCACTAGGTGCTCCTGGTAAATATGCCTTTGGAAGTCTAGACATTGGCATGATTGGGAGACGCGAAAGTAAGAGAAAATGTCACTTTTTTTTTTTTGCGATGAGCGGCTTCCGCACTGCTACCAAGTACCTTGGAGTTAACCCATCTTCTAAAGCTCAGTTGGTCCGAACACATATCTGACATTCGTGTATTGTACCTCCGTAAGCTCTGGTTCCTTAAGCGAAAGTTCAAAAATGCTTTAATAGAAACAAAATTAACGCGAACAACATATGCGTGAGATCTAAGCTAGATTATGCCTCAGCGGTTCGGTGTTCGTTTAGTAAATGAAATACTCTGCAGATAAAGAAAGACCAAAATGAAGCTGTCGGTCTTATTTTCGCGATGTGTGAAAGGCACGACTCGCCAGCCTCCTTGAAGAAATAAAATAGCGTTAAAATGTTAGAATTGCGCCAAAACCTGTGTCGGCTGGTATTTATGCATCACTACCCGTCAGGTAAATTAAAATCACGCTCTGCGGCTGCATTAAACGCCTTACAACTAGGGCTACCAATCACACACATGTCATCATTAAAAACATGGCCATAAAAAGGGATGCCCTCAAAAGCAGATTTTCCCCAGACTGCATCAGAATGGACTTATTTACCCGTCGATGTCTCTGCAGCAAATAGTTTTGTAGGTGCGTTAGAGTATAATCTTGTGAGTCCATGACATGATCTGTCACATCGGTCTTTTCTTTTTCAGCCACTGACCCACCGTGGTGGTTCAGCGGCTAAAGCGTTGTGCTGCTGAGTCCAAGGACGCGGGGTCAATTCCCGGCCGCGGCGGCCGCTTTCATGATGGGGTTGAAAAGTGGGAACGCCCGTGTGTTGGAGATTTCGGCGGAAGTTATAAATCCCCAGATGGTTAAAATTAATCCGAACTACGGCGCGCCTCCTCGCCTGTGTAGCGTTGGCGTGTTAAGCCTCATAATAAATCAGTTTCTTTAAATGTCTGTAGAAGAATCCAGAGCTGTCCTTGTACCTAGTGTCGCCTTTTGTGTAGCGTGTTTTTCACTGGTTTCCTGAACATTACGAGCCAACAGGCCCAGACTTCTACTTTACTCCATAATTAGGGCATTCTATGTTTTCCAGGTGTTTATTGATGTTTTGGCTGTGTTCTCACTTGTTTCGTTTGCCTTGTTCTTATTTTAGATGAAGCCCATCCTGCTGGGGTCAAAATTTCTACCTTCAGTATCTTTAAATAACAAAAATACTACGTTTATGAGAAAATTTGCCGCTCCCTTCCACTGAAACATCTGTAGAGGCGAGGGTTCATGAGAGTAAGAGATACGGGTTTTTAATAACTCCCGCGGAGGTATTCCAACCCGTTATCTTTTTAACCTTCCCATTGCGGTCCCACAGTTGTTTCCCATTTTGATTTTTGTTATTAGTTCTTTTTACCTCGACGCAAGCTGATGCTTCGAAATGACGGAACGCAGAATGAGCTGTCATTTGTGTCCTTCATATGGTGCGGTTACGGCGCAGGAAATAAGCTCAAAAATAAAACAGATATTCGAACAAGTTACCCCCCGCTGGCGTCAGGAGGAAGAGCTTAAAATATGAACCGACACCTAAACAGTTAATTGAGGCGGAAATTTTGTGAATTCAGTGAAGCTAAAACAAAAAAAAAAACCGCGGATGACAGCGGCTGGGCAGCTAAATTAGGCACCTGTGGAGATAAGCGGTAAAAACGTGGGCCATTAAGGTCACAAAACAAATTATGCAATGCAGAGGTGGTTGACAGAATGAACGAATCGGAGGGGACGTATAAACAAACAGTCACTTATGTCAGCAGGTAAGAGCAGTGCTTTATATAGCGAGCCTATAGACTCGGATCCTTGAGAACGAGGATACGTAAACAAATTAATCCGGAGCCCTCCACTACGGCGCGCCTCATCGCCTGCGTTGCGTCGGCGCGTTAAACCTTACAGTCAATCCATTGATCAATCAATCGAGGAGACGTAAACAACAGCGTGCAACCAAAACCGAAAACTAAAAGGTACACATCATTAGAGTGTGGCGGAATTCGGCTAATTTACTGTTAAGCGAAATGTATAAACTTTCGTGATGTCTGACAACTCAAGGATATGAAAAAAAAAGGTCTACATTCAACCCTGCTCACATGATTCGAAAATGAAGCTGCTAAAATACCAATGAAAATGTTATCACGGAATTAATCCCAGACGCGCTTCGAATTCCAATTTGAAAATAGTTTATTTACGAGTGTATTGACCGAGCCGGAGTCCCAACGAGTGCAAAAAACATGACGCGATTATTTATAATTCGGGTTCGGGCTATAATTCTTCTGAATTGATAAGCTTAGTGAGACTCGGAAGGACTACAGTTTGATCTTAGCAGATAGGAATATTCCGAATTGCTTCCAAGTGTGCGGTGAACCATCTAATTATTGCAAGTAAATGAAACTCGGCGAAATTATAGAGTCGTTCTAGCGTCCAATTAATTTGATTGTTTTTCAAAGACTATATTAACATTTCTAACATTAGATTAAGGGCTACAGAGCACGCGCGGGAAAGTAGGCTTTGCCGCAAAGCGTATTTTGCTGACAGTTTAGAAACGCAAAAATCCGGAAGCTTAAGCCTGCTTAGGTGCAAAAAGCAATGTTTGGAGTAGTATGGTTTGCTAATTTATAAGATCTTCGAACACTGGTGAAGACAAGCGAGGGGCAAGGAATCTCAAACGAAAAAAAATAGTAGAAATAAAGCGCCTTGAAACATATACCCTCGACTCGCAAGAGCCGGACAGACGAAAATTGTTTCTTTGGTCCAAAAGAAGGAAAGAACGAGAACTCCCCTCAGGAGTTGTTGCTTATCACTACTTTGGGCAACTAGAAAGCCTAGTGGCGACACCGTTATCGGATGAAAAGAAACAAAAATTGGTGGCGTTACCTGGTTGTGCACTCAAGACTTCAGGGCCCCGGCTTCATCTCAGCTGTCCCGTTCGCGTGTAGCAGTGCAGCGTAAGGGAAGAAGACGGCCGCCTCGCCACCAGTTCTGCAAAAGACCGAGTGAAACGTTTCTTCTTTTCTGTGTCGCATCCTGCCCTGAGCAAACGTCGAGCTTGGCGCAAATAGTTTGCGTAAGCAACTGACGCTATCGAGAGGCCTCCTTCAGCCCTGAACCCTTGCACTCCCGTAAACAACGTCGTTCGCTCGTTGACGAAGTTCGCGCATTTCATCATAACTGCATTCCTCGAATTTCTGGTCAAACAATGACGGTTGACACTGAGTATAAAATAATTCTGGCATTTTAGCTAGCGTGAAAAAGACAGTAGCATGACGAAAGAACAAACACACAGCAACTTCGCTGGATATCGCGCCAAGTAAACGTCGTCAGTTGCCGTGTCTTTGTCCCGTCTTCGCGATTTTTTTTCTTTGCCTTAATTAAAATGTCAAGTTTACTCAGAGCCGTCCGACCGCCGAGGACCGCTCCCACCAAGGCTGCAATCCTTGATGCGAGTGCTTCTTCGACCGCTTGAACGTGTTTTATAGCGCCGAATGAGGGGAGGTTTGATATATCATCATCATCATCATCATCATCATCATCATCATCATCATCATCATCATCCCGAGCCTATCTACGCCCACTGCAGGGCAAAGGCCTCTCTTATTAATCTCCAATTAACCCGGTCTTGTGCTAACTGCGACCAATTTATCCCCGCAAACTTCCTGATATCAACTGCCCATCTAACTTTCTGCCACCCCCTGCCGCACTTTCCTTCTGTAGGGATCCACGCTGTTACCCTCAATGACCAACGGTTATCTTGCCTTCGCACTGCATGCCCTGCCCACATCCATTTCTTCTTCTTAATTTCTACTAATATGTCTTTAACACCAGTTTGTTCCCCGACCCACTCCGCTCTCTTCTTGTCCCTTAATGTTACACCTATCATATTCCGTTCCATTGCTCGCTGAGTCGTTCTCAATTTAAGTTGAACCCTCTTAGTGAGCCTCGTTTCTGCCCCGTAGGTGAGTACCGGTAAGACGCAGCTGTCATACACTTTCTTCTTCAGGTACAATTGTAGGCTGCTGTTCATTATCTGAGAATGCCTGCCGAATGCACTCCACCCCATTCTTATCGTTCTAATTATCTCTGCCTCATGGTTGAGATCCGGGTCTCTCTCTCTCTCTCTCTCTCTCTCTCTCTCTCTCTCTCTCTCTCTCTCTCTCTCTCTCTCTCTCTCTCTCTCTCTCTCTCTCTCTCTCTCTCTCTCTCTCTCTCTCTCTCTCTCTCTCTCTCTCTCTCTCTCTCTTCACACACACACACACACACACACACTCACACACACAATTCATTTGGGTACCTATGCCTGCTTTGGCGGAAAGGAAAACGACGCACAGCTGCAGCAGAAATGGATTAGCAGTGGGGGCCGAAGACCGAAGCGGCAAAATCATAACACGTGGCGCTACTACTGTTTGCGGGAGTGTCGGGCACATTCCATACCTCCGTTCACAAAGGGAAAGAAAACGAAAAAAAAAAATCGGAGAAGTTTGCCCTCACGCACAAGACTTGAATGGCGAGGCTGCTGCATGTGTTCACTGACGGACACAAAGTTGAGTTTTGGTATCGTTGTGGGGTCGTGGTTGACGTCTGCGGCATGGCATTTCAATGACCTTAAGTTGAGCGAGGACAGAGTGAGCTCGTCGTTTTGGTCCACGTTTTCGTACGCCTCTCTTTAAGCGCGACTTCTCATTCCTAGCGGATGCTTTGCACGCCCAGACTCGTCCGCGTGACTCCGGCCTGAACGAAACTCTGTGAAAGTTTGCTTTAACTTTACTACTGTGCGTGTGCTGTGTGCGCGATCCTGCGTCTGTCAGTTTCTGTGTACTTATATGTGTTTTTAGTGTCTGTATGAGTTCTTGTGTCTTCGCTTCCTTTCACTTTCGCACCTCTCGTGTTCATGTGGAGTAGCAAGCCAAGCTCGCTGCCAGGCTGACTTCGCTTCATTCATTAAAGGCATTCCTCCCTCCTCACTCCCGAGGTATACGGGTACCCTTTGCGATTCTGGAAAGCCAGACGGGGCTTAGTTAAGCGATGGTGACGCCAAAAGCACAACAGGAAGATGAAGCTCAAGACTGCAGAGGTCACAGCTAAGGCTGAAGTTTACGCCACTCAACTAGCCAGACTCAACTGGGATCAATTCAGCGACTCTTTAGCTGGCACTCTGGACACATCACGAACGTGGCACATTCTAAGAGCCCTCATATATACGATTGAATCTAAAAGGGAAGCTGCCAAAGCACTGGTACGCCTCTCACACACGTTCGAAGGCGCTTAGTCCGAATTACTTGACAAAGCACGCTAGGGACAAATCCTTCGTGAATCATCACCCGCCTTGCTGCACTGACCAATAGCGAGGAACGGAGAACTGCCAACTTGACAGAGACATTACAAAAGAGGAGGTGTTTGCAGCCATACGGAGTATAACCAAACACACAGCACCAGGGGCAGATCGTGTAGTAAATGCCATCATACGCAACTTAGGCGATGATTCCATTCAAGAGCACTGCGTTCATAAATTCACGCTGGGAGGCGGAAACTGTTCCAACAGAGGGGAAACACGAGTAGGTCATACTCATCCCATGCCCGGAAAGAAGCTCCAGGTTGAGATCCTGAGACCGCGATTTCGCTCACGTCTTGCCACGGCAAAATGTGCGAGCGAATACTACAACAACGGCTTCAAAACTATATGGAAGAGATTGACATTTTCCCGCACGTCATATTCGGATTTCGAGCAACGCTCTCCGCACAGGATGTGCTCCTCCAACTGAAAGAGGAAGACACGAGACTTTTACAGCAAAGCTGTATACCTCTACCCCCAACTGTTTCATCTCCGTTGGCTAAAACTTCAAGGCGCCAAGAATACACTTATACACTGCATGCTTCGCCCCTCCCCAGGTTTTACGTCAGTGGAGATGGCCCTGGATTTTTTTTTCTTTCACTTCATCCATGATCATTTATCATCATCCACAGAAAATGTTGGCTTTCCTGCAGGGCGTTTTCGCGTTGCAGACGCCGTCCATCAGTGACGACACGAAAGCGTCGCTTTAAAAAGAAAAATTGGCCGCGTATCTGCTCCTTTCGTTGCAAATGTCGACGCAAGACGACAGTGGACCGGCGCCTCTGGCAAGGAAATGCACCCCTTCTCTTTCCTGCTCACCTGTCATGCTGTTCTTCTCCCGTCTCGTTCCTCCCAAGATAACACGCTGGAGGTTTGCTCAAGCCAATTTAAATTTACCGCGTTCTACTGCCCCAAGTCGGGTGTCTCGATGCCAGCGCTGCCGTAAGGCGGAGACGTGCGTGAATCGAGGCACCCGACTACAACGTTTATAGAACCACGTTGGCCTACTCCACGACCGTTCCAAGTGGAACTCGAAACCTATCTAGTGAAGCCTTTTGTTGCTGTTGCCATTTTGATCGTTTTAAATTCCGCCAGGTAGTGCGGGCAACAGCAGGCGAGGATTTTTGCAGTTAATGTAGTATTTTATTTGCTATCGCAAAAAGCAAGCATCCTTGAATTTTTCAATAAAGGAACACTGCAAATATCATTTATGTATTGATGTTCTCCCTTATATTTGCATAATGTCTTGTTCTTGTTCAACAATTTTGACAAGTATGAACATTGACACCGGACTTGGACGTTTAGATTTGGCTGTGAGTATATAAGACTATTGAGCAGCTGTCGTTTCAATTTGGCCGGCTGGCTGAATCGAGGGACAGACAGACAGACCAAAATTTTCCCTTTTAAGTAGCCCAAGAAAGACTATCGCCTTTAAAATCGTCTCTACGTGTACAGCCCCGTTGCCGCATCGCGCGGTGGCTGAAGCTACATGGGGTGGCTTTCTCCTGAAATCGGTTTCTGCCCGCGTCGACTCCGTCAGGAGTTCGCGAGTGGCAACTCTTCTCTTTTCTCTCTTTACCTATCTACTTTTTCTCTACCCTATCCTATTCACCCCCTCCTATATTCCCAACCCCCCGTACTGGGTTGTATACAGGTGAGCCCCCAGATGGGCTCAAAAGTATCCCCAGTCCATTTCTTTTCCTTTTCCAAACAAAACCACTACTACTACTCTCCTGAAACCTCGCCCGCTGCGAAGACGGATTATGCCCTGCACTAGCGAGCAACAGCCCCGCGGGTTACGTTATCGGTCACTCTCGCCGTCTTTTTCCACTAGAGCAGAACCATATGTTAACGCCCATCTGCCAACCGTCTGCGTGGTTTTGTTATGGGGGTTTTGTTACACGTGTGTAGGAGTTCGTCTTTTAATATTTTGTTCCCGAAGAGAGGAAGCGGAGGAAAAAAAGAGGTTGGCGGTGGGGTTTATGGAGCGTTTGTTATACATGTGTAAGGGTTCGATGGAGCGTTTGTTATACGTGTGTAGAGATTCGTTGTTTTACTGTTCACTCACGAGAAGAGGAAGGGAAGGAACGAAAAGGCGGTTGGCTGGTGGGGTTGGATCACTTGACTCGTCAGCCTCGCACACGGACCCAGAGCCCTTCTATCTCTTCCACCGGGATAAATAAAGTCATTCCTTCATTCGCGCATTTACGAGAAAAATTCGTCTATGAGGAGTACTGATTTATTTATTTATCAATTTATTCATTTAAATAACTACTTACTTTTTACAAAGGGTTCATGAGGGGTAAGAAGTTAGCGCATGAAATAAATACGATAACTTCTTGCCCCTCATGAAGCCCTTGTAAAAAGTAAGTAGTGAATTAAATTATTAATTTATAAGTAAATACATCATTAATCCGCATAGACGATTTTTTTTTGCCAATGCATGAATGCTTGAAGTTAGCGTATTTATTTAATGCAGTTATTTATTACGATGTTAGACGGCTTAGTGAAAATAAATAGCACCACAGTAGACCCTAGATTTGGAGGGCAGATACTTTCAGTGAAGCAAATGGCTTCTATTTTCTCGAAACACTAACGTTGGTGAGTGGAGGCAAAAGTTTCCTCGGGATACATGGCAATTTACCGTAGGGTACGGCTTTGGCGATGATGTGCTTCCGACCTGGGTCATTGCAAACCAAACCATATTATGTTGGAACCATCTCGGTCATGAACGGGCCGACTAAATACGAAAAGGGAAGGTGCTGACGTAAGTCGGTCAAAAGTGCGAGGTGGGCTCGATCCAGATATGATTCCATAGACCAGAAACAGCATCCAATTTGGTGCCGAATCGCGATTCCCCAGTGTGGTAGCGGAACGGTTGAAGTACAGCGAATTATAAATACCAAACGAAGAAAAATTCCCGCGCGCTTAAGTCTGCTTACGTGATTTGAAGGCTAGAGCCTAGCGTAATATTGTGACGAGTACCTCCCCCCGTCGACACAGAGTCACACTATGTTACCGTCCTTAATCCATCTTAATCCAATCCTAATGCCCCTTAATCCATCTCCATCCACCTTAACCTCAATCCATCTATTGTATTTCAATGTACCAACTATATTTTTCTATTAACCCTCAAACCTTCAAGTACACCTTACCAATCATTACTACCAACTACTTATAATCAATCACAATTAACTTGAGTAATCATTTTTCATCTCGTATTCACGGCTGTCATGCTTTAGTTCCCTTCTGGCCTTTCTTGGGTTTTTGTACTGCTCGTGTTGACGCCGGGGTCATTCAAAATCATCTTCCAATGAAAAATGTAAAGCTTTCGCCGTAGTAATTGCAAACTACCTCCATTGAGGCAGAAACTTTCGTTGAGTGCAATGTACATTTACCGTGTCAGAAGTTTCCCCGTTGACCGCGAGCAATCCCATCGCCGGGGGTATAACGCTTTCGTTTCGTTGTCTGAAAACTTGCCGTCGCACGATCACTGCTTGTCAAGCGGATGCCCTTCCGGCAGATGGACTGAATTCCACACCGCCGAGGTTCAAGGCTTCCCAGGAAAGGACGGCATAACCCGGACAATGATCGGCGGCGTGCCTGTCCAGCAATATATGCTCTTCCAGAAGTGATCAACGAGATGTGCGAGCAACGGGCTGCCGATTTGGATAAAAAGCGCATCGCACCAGTTCCCGAAGCAAGGGGGCTCCTATTTGTATTACTAGTTACATGAGATAAGTAATTGCATCCGCAGTATTTTTCACATCTCCAGTACGCAAATTTCTGGAGCGGCTATTCGCCAACTGACCGAACTACCACCTGGAAGAAGTTGGCTTTATCACCCTCCAACATACCGGCTTTCGACCAAACCTTCGTTCGCATAATATAGGTTCCTCCCCAGACGACACCAAGCATCAAACCGAGATGCAAGCGTACGTTCCTAAGCAGCGTGGCGAACTGGCGGACAATTTTCTCGATTCGCCAGGCACCGTAACGCAACGCATTTCACTAACTTGGTCGGCGTACCGCAAGGATCCACCCTTTTCCCGTTGCTATTCCATGTCGTCATGGCAAGACTCGTCCGAACGCTTTCGTTGTTCATTCCAGGAGCATACTCCTGGAATGGAACGTTGCCGGTTCACAAAGCGAGGCTCGCTTTGTGAGCCGGCAACTTCACAATGTTGGCTAAAGTACTTTATTCGCACTGGCAACACAAATGCAGCCGAATCCCGTTAATTCAGATCTCAAGGAATCGAGAAAAACGCCAGAATTATCACAACGTCGAATTGCCGAATGAACAATAAATATGCATTTAAGTTCTGAAAGCGTAGGCTTTTACAGTGAAAGAAAGTATCGGGTGATGGTAGTCTGACCTTTGTTGTGAAACCATGGCGCCCTAGCAGATAGAATAATTCTTCGAACTTGTCCCCGCGTGCTTAAGTCCTCGCAGTTTTTTTCCGATTCGTTGATGTCGACATCAGAGCAGTGGTGTGCAACCGCATGGCGCAAGTATATGAAGCAACCAGAGAATCGCGCCGGTACAGAGAGCGAACACCGGCATACTGCGTCGCCTCTTTCGCTTACAGTTGCCCAACCAGCCGATAGTCACGACAACGTTTGCGTTCGCTGTGTGATTTCTATTCTGCGTCGACGCCGTCCATAGCTTGTTGTCCCCAGTCATGGCCCGTCGTCGAATCAGCAATCGTCCAAATCAATTAATATGAGCCTGATGGAAATAAAAAGCGTTTCGTATCCTAAATCAATAAATATTTGTTTTCGTTACCACGTATGCATTTAAATTGTCCGAATTAATGATCTGTTATTGTACATACCCCAGATAGGTACTTCGACGGAGCGCGCCAAGACGTCATGCCTGCACGAAAGGCACCCAACCCAACGAATATATGACACCGTGTATATCCGCATCTTCACAGTACCAGCGTGTGAGCGTAGGTGTGCTGCTGAATGGATCAAGCAGCTGATACCAACCTGGCGAGAGTTTCTACGTTTTACAAAAGTTTGGCGGCGCCACTCAAAAATTTGCGCGCGCGCTTGCACAAGAAGTACTGCGGTTTCTCGGGCAGCGTACGGAATGTGCAGTTAGCTGGGCAAGGCCGTGTACATATAGTTAGAATGTTTGAAACGTAGTATCCAGCTGCTCTGGTGGCCCGTTTGCCCCGGCAAAACTGCGAGGAGGAGCTCTTATACCGTTACTTAAAACCTTTTCTTAGCTATTTTTACAAGCGATAACACAGGACCGCCGCCAGCTCAACGCTGCGGCGTCTTCTCTTTTTCAGACGACCGCGCAACTTGAGACGTCCCCGGTGGGGTTCCGCCGCATGAGATTGCGTGGCAGGACTTCGCCGTCACGGAGGGCAAACAACTGAGGCGCCAAAACATAACACCCAGCGATTCGCTACACAGGAACGAATTTTCGTGATAAATAACGAGATTTTAACACAAGCACTTCTGCGCACGCATGAACGCACATGGACGGTCGGTCTGTTTAATTTCTTAGCATTTTGAATTAACGAGGATGGTTAGTTGCTAAAACGTTGTTATTGAACTAACGAGGCATGAATTAACAAGTGTTAATGCGTAGCATTCTTTGCCGAGTACCCCCACAGCCAGGAGCGTGTAACGCCCTGCATTTCCACAAAAATGCAGATTTCGAGAAAGTTCCAAATGTACTCGTTATAATAACGTAAATAAAGATAATTGGTGGAACGAAATTTAAAAAAAAAACATAACAAAAATATAAAAGAATACGGAAAATGTCAAAGCGTATACAGCATGGCATTTCCACAATAATGTAGATTTCGAGACAGTTTCATTTGAAATCGTTATAATAGCGTAATTGTAGATAATTGGTCGGACAGGATTTCGGAAAAAATCCAAAAATTTGGCTGGAAAAACTCGCACTCAGGACAGGTGACATAAGAATGCTACGCATTAGTAGATAATTCTCTGAATTTCTGCAGAATTTTTTCGTTTACGCAGTCGTCCAAGCGCGGCAATATTTCACCCCTGCAAAGCTACCATCGTGTTTTCAAGTGTACATGTACAGTTGAAAACACCACATGACACCGACGTTGATGTGATGTGGTCGCGCTTATATATGTCAGTCGGACAGGCCGCCTAAAATAACATGGGCGATCGGTCATTTGAGCCCACACTGCCGTGAATCCACTCGCGCGCCAAGTTTCCACGACACACACGTTCTGGCCGAGCGCAATAACAAGTGCACAGTCCAAATAATTGAATAGCACATTATAGAATCCCAGGGCGAAAAGCTCACCGGTCACTCACGTGTAGGCTGGCGTGCTTTCTTTTAATATGCTTTGTCAAGTACATGAAACTGTAAGACCATGCGAACCACTCATATGGTTCGGCGGCATCACCGTATGTTGGTTAGTGTTTTATTTCTTGTCCGTTTATTCCTCGCTTAGCCGCCAAAGTGTATACCAGCGGATGCTGCCCCAAATTTTGTTGCGATTAAGTGCTGGTTCCTTTTCTTTTTCTTTTTTTTTGTGCACTGTTTTTGACGCGCTGCTTAACATAATCAGTATGACCATACTAGCACAAGTTTTCGGTTTTCCAAAGGATCAATTGGTTTGCTTCTTTGTGCACAAGACTGCTTCAACTCTTTTTCTGCGTGCGTCTTGAAGGACGACGTCTCGGGGAGTGAACTCCTGTCACCTGGATGGACTGATCCTATCAACCAGAGCTGTGTGCCCGAGATACCAATTACTCAGGGTCACTTAACTGCCCCACCTTGTCTGTACCCGATTGCCGCAGGTTGAGAGATTTGACCATGGAAGAAAGAAAAGCACTTAACCCATCTGCCTTGTCCCCCTTGCCAGCCCTGCCGACCGAGTCCCATCCGATGAATCCCTCGTCGTGTGCTAACACACTTCCGACAAGCACAATGCTTTCGACGTCTGTATTGTCAGTCATGCAAAAAGATAAAATCTCTTCGTGTATCGGTCCAAAAAAATTGCGTCTCGCAATGTACCAGCAATTTCAGAGTAAAAGCGTGCCTGCCTGGGTAACAATTTTCATAAAGCTATATAATGCCTAAGCGGACGCTGGCCACTTCTACTGACTGTTTTCTGTTACCACCTTTCTCTGCCTTACCCGCGTTCTATAACCGAACCGTAACATCACCAACCCGCTTCTTTTAGCCGACCATTTCGTCATCCCGTGATCGGGAAACACTTGTCAATTTCTACTTCCTATATTTGACAACTGCATGAAAACACTGCATTTTGCGTCACTTTGCAAAGAGGCTGGCAGCGGTGTGTGGAGTTTTTATTATGTTTTATTATTTTTATTATGTTCATGAGACCTCTCGCAAAAATTTGGCCCGCAACTTGCTTGCGTTTTCTGTGCGCAAAAGTTTTTCGCGAAAATTTTACCCCGCGTAATGAACGCACCCCTAAATTTGCATCATTTTTTTTTGGAAAAGAAAAAGTACAATCATTACGCGAATAAAGACGGTACTCCAAGACGTAATATTCGACTTTACAACCTTGAATCTCAAGATTCCTTTTTTTGTGTGTGTGTGTGTGTGGGGGGGGGGGGGGGGGGGGTAGCTTGCCTTCCGCTTACAGCAACGGCTATTTAGGCAAGATGTCCTATTTTGTACTGTGCGCGCCACTATTGTCATCATTATTTATGATAACTGTAATGATCATGTATGATGGGCTAATTATGATTTTGAGACAGGTTATGACGTCTACCGTAATTTATTAATATGACGCAGCGCAAAACACTGAATAATCGCTTTATATACCCGTGTATTCGTTCGGCCAGTTTTTTTTAATCCGTTAAGCAACAAAAGCCTACGCAAGCACAACCTAAAACTAGGGACGAAAGCTACCACCGCACGCTGCTTGTTGCTCCTTGAAAGATCTGCTTTCGCAAGGCACAACACGTTGCGCGAAAATTTGTTCAAAACGTGGCTTCCAGCTCGACAAAAAGTAAACCTGCACTCTTGTTCGTGCCAAGCACGGCGTCAGATGCGCAAACAACAGCAAAGGGGTCCCAAAGGAACATAATTCACTGCTAGTAAATCAGACTTCCGTCTCCGCAATCCGCTTCCCCCGACCTCCCGCGTCGGCCTTTTATACCTTCCCAACGCGCCCTGGTTCTAACCTCGGGTTCACTCCATTTCGTGTTATTCCACATTCCACACCTCCATGCCGCTCCGCGCAGGTTAGAACGCCACCGAGACACTCGACGGAAGCGAATGCAGTTATAACACGCGACTCACCAGTTCGCACGTCCGCTTGTTTTACATCGACCGGCATCGTAGCCTCCCCCGCCGACGCCAAAACTAGACGCGAGGCCGGCCGGCGTTCACGGCCTCCGCTCCAGGTCGCATCGACGCCGCCGCACCGAAAGCCGCTTTTAGCCGAACTCGCGAGCACGTTGCCAGCGCCGTCACACACTCGTTGCCGGGAGGCGAAACTGCAGCGCCGCGCACTCACTGCGAGTTGCCCGAGGCCGACGATCCGCGCAGCAGAGACGGGAAGTATTAAAACACCAACTAGGAACGAGAAGTGAAAAAAAGTATACCCAGCTGCAGCGGGGGCTGAGAGAGGGCCGCTTGAGAGAGCAGGAGAGAGCAACGCCGCCACGCCAGCTGCCTGCACGCGGTCTCGGACGAAAAAAAGAACCACGGAAAGAGGAGAATCGTCGCGACCCAAAAGCCGCTCCTGCACGTCGCGCGAATGTCCCGACCCTCGCTTGCCTCAGGACAGGTCGTCGTTGAAGCGGAACGGCAGGGAAGGAACGTCGCCGCAATTAGGAAAACAGTACTACTCCCCGTGGAGGGCAAGGAGGATCGAAGTCAAGGTCTCCTGCTGTACGTGGGGTGTAGCGCCAGTAGCGCAGCCAAGTCGGTCAAGTGCGCTCGTCGCGTCGGCATCATCGAGCGCCAGTAACGAGCGGGTCGCTCTTAGGCTTGTTCTTCGCACGTACAAGGCCACGAAAGTGGTGCCCGGGCACCGATTGTTGCGTACGGCTGTGTCGGAACGCTGTAATCACCGTGTTCGAGACGAGTGGTCGCCAAGGACACCGGAAGCCTTTACCGTTCTCATTAATTCAGTCGCGGCGTAATGCGGGGGACCTTGATATAATGGCATATGATGTATGCAGGGAATTAAAGCAAACACACTTCACGTGAGCCAGAGTGGTTTGGAATTAGCGGAAGGGGGTAAGCTGACTAGCAATGTAGGAGCTACAAATGGGCTTTATTTAGGCGTCAACAAAAAAGAGTAAATGTATCTATGTATAAATCTTTACAAAAAATTATGCACAAATTCTAATAATTATCTATTAATGCGTAGCATGGTTAGGCCGCTTGTCTTGAGTGTGAGTTTTTTCCAGCAAATTTTCTGTTTTTTTTTAAATCCCCTTCGACCAATTATCTCAATTTGTGTTATTATAACCATTAGTAGTGGAACATTCGCGAAATCAGCATTATTGTGGAAATGCAGGGTGTTACACGGTCCGCCATTTTTCATAATTATTTTGTTTTTCTTATTTTTTTAGTTTTTAAAAATTTAGTCCGACCAATTATCTCCATTTACGTTATTATAACGATTACATTTGGAACTTTTGGGAAATCTGCATTTTTGTGGAAATGCAGGGCATTACGCGGTCCCGGTTGTGTAGGTCATCGGCAAAGAACGCTACGAATTAAAATCCGCTGACTATTACGATACCACCTAATGCGAAATTTGAGCGCGGCTGTTGAGGCAAAAAGTGTCCCGTCCTCTGTGGCGCCGTATCGTGTGACACAGGCCGGTTTGTTATTGGTGGAACAGGCAAATAAGGCCCCTTCTAAAAGAAGAAAACAAAAAACACGTTGTTTTAAACTGTAAACGACGGTGTTGAGTACTTGAGGCAAGAAAATGCCCCGTTATGCTCTCGTTTAACAAACGACTCCAAGCCTGGGCGATTCGCTGTGCGTACGGCAGGATTGAAAAGCTTTTGTCTACCATGATTCCTACAGTGCGCAGGAGGCTGATGCTACCCGTTCCACTAACTCCGTGCAGCACTGTAGACTACGAGCTGCGCAAAAAATTGCCCAAGTCGCGTCGTCTGTTTCATGCTGAAGGGGTCTGATTCCGTAAACTTGGTTCTTGCGGAGTAGCAACATGTCTGTGCATCGCTGAAGCCCTCATTGGCTGCTGCTGCAGAGTCCGCTCTCCCTACTGGCACGTATATACGATAGTTCTCACAACGCTGATCGAAGGTCAGGAGACTGCAATAGGAAGACAACCAAGAAGCACCAACCGTAAAAAAAAAAAAAAAAAAAAAAAATCAGGGAAGCTTGCACTCACGCGCAAGACTTGAATGGCGAAGCTGTTGTAGATGAGCATTGCCGGAGACATAGTTGTTTCAGTATCAATGTTTATTTGCATCGTTTCGGTGCTAGTAATCCTCGTCAAATGCATCGAAGAGGTCATCGTCTTCTTCTCAGCGAGTGGTGGATGTGAAGTCATGCTCAGCATTGCACACTTCCACCAGCTCTTCATCGAAGCAGCGGTGGCGGGATCTTCAAATCGTCTCGGCGAGGAGTGGCACACTCGTAGTCTTGTCTTAAAGTATCCATAATGACTTCTACATAATGCGGCGGCCGTGGTGACCTGTCCAAAGCAGGGTGTCCTTTCACCTTTAGCATAAGCGCTGGAGTTTTATGTATTTTTTTTTTTGCCAAAGCCACTGTGTGAGCCGGTGACTCGGCTGTCGTCGCGAGGCACGCACTCATGAGCGCTCGGCATTTTCCCCCTGCTCATGATTTTTGCGTTTCTTTTTTTTTTAAGCCACTGCGCGTGCCACGGACGCTCGGCATTTTATTGGTATTTTTTCCCTGCAACGGCGAACTTGCGGCCAGCAACAACAGCTCCGCTGTTAAAATTGGCGACATTAGGGCTGTGATTAATACGCGGACACCTTCGCTATGATGTCCGTAGCCCACGACCTGCAATTTTAGAAACGCGGTCGGGTGTTTGTTCGCATGGTGCTGAGTGCGTTTAAATGCGTTAGCTGTCCGTGGCTGGGCGTCCGACTGCTTTTGAAACGAGCAGACAAGATAGCAGGGACGAGCCTGAAAAGTCAACACGAGCAAGCCAGGTTAACGTGGCAAATCGGGAGTGCTGGTACGTAATTCAAAGATAGCAGAGCAAGAAATGGCAGGGATGGAGACCAGACGCCAAGGACTGCGCTGGTTTCTTTTTCTGACGGGGGTGACACAGGACACAATGCATACACCCTGTTACTGCAAGTTGGGTGTCCCTTCAAACTGGACATATAAGTTGACTGTAAGTCAAAGGTTAAGAGTCTTAAAAAGCTAATACTTGAAACCTCCGTTCCTTTTGGAAAGCAATAGAACTATACCCGTCAACAGCTTTCTCCTTTCATTCAAAAATTAGGTTACCGGTCAAAGAATAAAACCTTGCAGGTATTGTCGGCGTTAGTCTTAAAAAAATGTGAAACTTGGTTAGGGTTTCTCATGATAAAAGGGTATTCAAGAGATAAAACAATAAGATTACGCTGCAAGAAACGAGAGAGAGAAGTGAAAAACGTATGCTCTTTTAAAAAAGAGCATACGTTGGCCAGATGGGCCGGTGCCTCAACACTCGCGTACGGGAATATTTCAACAAAGTACAGAAAGGGAAAGGTGGTAATTCGGCTAATCACTTCCCACAGTGTGATGACTGCGAGCCTCTGTACGATGCGTGTACCGTGATATCTCGACACGCCGATCAGCGCACGCGAGAGATTGTTGAGGCCGCGGAAATTCAGTGGGTTAGTGACTGCGTAAGCACGACGTCCGTATACCTCTGCCCTCGAAGGAGCTGGCCGTATTGGAGGGACGTTCTCGACACATGTCTGTATGACGGGGTGCGCGGTGGACTGCGCAGTGGCGTGATGAACTTTTATAATCATGTGAGCGTGTCATTTTTTTATTTACATGTTCCGTTGCTGTAACTCAAAATTCAGTTGTAAGGAGGGCCGGTTCTTGCCTTCTACGTCCTTCGCCTTCTTTGCTACACCTAACGGTGTTTTAAGAGAGAGAGAGAGAGAGAGAGAGAGAGAGAGACGTAAATAAGAGAAGAGCTGAAGCGAGCATGTACGTGGCAGGGGTCTTCAGTCCACAGCTTCGTCGGTGCAGCCGGTTGGACAAGAAACGAGCAGTAGAGATCAGCGCAGTCCTTGTCGTCTCATCTTCGTCCCTGTCTCTTTTTTTTTTTTCTTTTTTTTTCGCCCTGCTATCTCTGAATTATACCGGGGACGGACGAGCGATCCCTCTGCGCTTCCGCCCCACTAACCGCTTGTCCGCGGTCACGGTTGCTCGCTGGCCCTGTAAGGCCTACGATTGAAATAATGCCCCGTCCACACGACCTTTCTGCGGTCATTCAAGCATCACGCTTTTCGCAGACACAACACAGACAAGGTCCGTGCAGTAGAGGACGGTGACGTCGTCCTCCACGGCGCTTCGCATGGCTGGGTCGTATCATACGGATGTTATTTCGTTTAGATACGTGGCATGGTATGCTGACCAATTAATGCTAGATTTATCGACGTTGTGATATGTGCCTTTATTTTCAATACACAGCGATGTCTTTTTATATTTTATTAAGAGTGTGTTGTATGTAAATCAATTTCCTTGTAAAACATTTTCTTGGTGGGTTCTGCTTCGCGAACCAATTGCCGTGTTTTTTTTTTTTTTTGTATTAAAATGTACCTGCGTGTCAACTGTGCTAGGAGGAAAGGCCTCTGTCAGGCTGGCCGCCTTTTACCTTCCCTCCGTTTTTCTGTATTCAGAAAATAAGCTTCAATATCATTCAATTCAATTGTTGGTATAACGTGCCGAAGCTACATTTGTTCTATATGGAGGGCTCCGCTACGGGCGTTTCCGCTTTTCGCCTCCATCCGAAAAGTGGCCGCCGCGGCAGAGATCGAACCGCGGTCCTTGGGCTCAGCAGCACAACGCCTTGTAACCAGTGCACCACCACGGAGGGACACGCTACAGATCCAGAAATAGCGGTAAAAACACTCGTGCGACGGCCACGAGGGAGCGCGTTAGGACTGGAACACTTTCTTGTACCACGGTGTACAGTCATGGTTATGCATTGCTGGCAACAAACGCTGTCGTGACTCTTTTAGCTAATTAAGGAATTTGCCGAGATACTCTCCCCAGATCTTTTTATCTTGGCATTGCAATACTTTCTTTTTTGAATTTCTCCGCTCAAATTTTACTTTATTTTGTCACCCCATTTACGGTTTTTTTCACCTCCTCTTCCCATGCCCTTCTTTTCTTTTTCCGCCCCACTATGTTCACTTCCATTGAAGTAGCATGCCCGGCCGTTGGTAAGGTAACCTCTTCGGAATTCATTAAAGATTTACCGATCTCTCTCTCTCTCTCTCTCTCTCTCTCTCTCTCTCTCTCTCTCTCTCTCTCTCTCTCTCTCTCTCTCTCTCTCTCTCTCTCTCTCTCTCCCGAGAGTTTGGTTCCGCTATTGTATTTAAGCACTCGTGGCCGAGGGAAGAAGAAAAGGCCGCTCTGAGCGGCTCCTAGAGCACGAACGCATCTCAATGTGCTGGCCCGCACATTGAGATGCGTCCGTGCCTCCAGGAAGAGATAGCCGCTCAGAGCAGCCTTTTCTGTTCTTGAGATTTGAGACGTGACGCATACAGGCGTCGCAATGCTACAGGTAGACCTAGAAAAGGCGCTTGATCGTGTGTCCCACGATGAACTTTTGGTGGTTTTGGAACATACCTAGTAACATCGGGTCAGTCATTTTAGAGGGTGCACATGTACGCATAGCGTATAACAACTGTTCAACTAGACTTATTGTTAACAAAGTGGTTGGAAGGCGTACAGAAGTGCAGGGGTGTCCTCTTTCCCCTCTCCTCTTTTGCATATGTATTGAATCATTATGTTTAAGTATAACAAAAAACGACACTGCCTAGGGATTTCAACTTCATGCAGCTGAAATTAAAGTTTTAGCATGCGCGGACGATATTGCTATCTTCTGCGTAAATCAACAAAGCATTGCTAGGGTCATTAATACAGTTAAATGGTTTTGTTATGTTAGTGGATGTGCTGTAAACTGAGACAAGTGCCTGGACATCTGGCACGGAGAGGGAAGTTCAACACCTGTGATATTTAAAATGTCAAGTGGGTGACGACGCGGGTGAAGTGCCTTGGTGTTCCCCTAGAGTATTATAAGGGAGCGAATTTATCCATCTTCACTGGCACAACGATTTTCAACTTTTTTTACGGCGAGCAAAGTTTGGTAGCTGTAACAGGTACTTCACTTTTCACGGGCAAGCGTCCAAAAGTTACATCGTGTTTTCGCAGTTTTTGTTTGGGGTTCATCCTGGGAGAGGATGAGTCGTAGAAATCTCTTTCGACGTGTACGTGAAGCAGGGTTAGGTTTAACACATTTGTTTTTACGGCAGTTGGCAAAGCGCTTTCTGTTTTGGCGGTATGTAAAGATCCCTTTTTGCTCACCGTTTGCCAAGTGAGATTAGGCAGGGTTTTGCCTGAGTTGTCTGTTACGACATTGTGTTTGCCAGGAGGTATCCGTGGCTATCTAAAAGAAGTTGTTGACTCATTACGTTTTCTATGCGCACGGTTTTAGTTAGAGTATTTGAGCGTAGTCACTAGTAAGAGACTGTATAACGATCCCTGCGACACTGTTTTTCCCATTTCTATGTACAAAATTGCTCACTCTCCCGGCACCGGTCGAGATGTGTTAAAACAGGTTTAAAAAAATGCCAGTTACACCGGGATGTAAAACTTTTTTTTTTCAACTACACATCGGGACACTCCTTGTGAAAACATGGATGCAAGAAAGGGGCCTCTTTATGGCGTGAGAGAGAGAGAGAGAGAGAGAGAGAGAGAGAGAGAGAGAGAGAGAGAGAGAGAGAGAGAGAGAGAGAGAGAGAGACAGCTTTAATGAACAAGTGAGGTCAGCCAGGCGGGGGCGCCCGACTTGCTACACCGAATGGGGGTGAAGGTGTGATGAAGATTAATGAAAACTCTCACTTACACATGAATACTCAAACACAGACGCACACAAAAAGCACACACACAATCAGGCGATATAGTCTTTTGTCTGAGAGTTCATAGCTCACTGACAAGTCCAGTGCTCCGGAGGAACGTTAGGAGCACGGTTGTTGCGCGACTTGCCATGCCGGTTGTAAGCCAGGGCCCAAGGAGGTGACTCGAAGAGATTTGGGCGGACGCGGGCAGGCCCAGAGAAAGCTTTACTGTGGTACGCTCAAGTTCGTAGCGAGGACATGAGCATAGAACGTGTTTCAGGTCCTCGCGAACTGTACAGGTAGGGCACAGAGGTTAGGAAACTCGACGTAGTTTAAAAAGGAAATGCTTAGTGTACGCCACATTCAGTCGTGAGGTGAACAGTGTTGGTTGTGCAACAAACCGGAAACCATTGAACATGTTTTCATTGACTGTTGGGACGGGGTTTCCTTCTGGGATGTACTGCAACGTACGCTGAAAAAATATCTGCCGATCGATGCCCATGGTATTCGGTATTTGTCCGTTGAACATGATGATGATGGCGTTCCTCTAGATCTAATAATGTTACCAGGTCTGCACAGTATATGGAGATGCTGAATGGCAGCCCGCCACTCGGACATTGATGCGCGCCCAGTAAATGAATATTTTCGAGAGGCCATATTCTCTTTTCTTGAAGTGCAAAAGGCCCGCCAACGTGTTCCAGACTGATTTTCACAAGTGGAGAAGTTAACAAAAATGAAAATATTTTAGCAGTCAGCACTGTATCCCGGAGTGGAACAGTGATTTTACGTTTTAGTGCAATAGTTTTGTTTTGTTGTTGTGTATTATGTTTGTAACAGCGGTGTTTGTCTGGAAATATATAAAAAATCTCAATATGCTGAGAATTATCGGTGTGTAATTTCTGAGCAGTCCTTAGGTTGGGGTGCCGCGTTGAGAATTCCGGAGCAGACATTTATGCAGAGCACTTTAAGGGCTTGCCTTGTAGTCTTAGCTCGCGATAGCGAACGAGCCACGACGACAAGCGACTGCCGGAATCACGCGAGATGAGATGAGAATTTATTATAAAACTACATATCAGCACGCAGCGACTAGTGGTAACAGCGCTGCCCGAAAAACAGAAAAACATAATCCAATCAGTTTCCAGGTACTCCGGGAAGTTAACACTTTGCACGACAAATGTCTATGGTGGTAAAACAAGCTACTCCGAAATCAATCCATAAAAAGTTCACATGCGTTCACAGTAAGAGTTCATAAACTTGTTGAAAGTCAATACGGCACAATAGTGATGCTCAGGATGTTGTTCCTGGCCTCTATGAAACGCGTGGACCAGCGTAACAGGAAGGCTTCTTCGCCTAGAACTGCCAACTCATTTTCCAAGTGACTCGTAAGGATTGACCGCACACGCCACAGCAGTGGAAACATCGCCCGTTGCGGTCGGCCGCGAAGACACGCGGCACCACGATCTCGCCACAATACAAAAGCCCCAGCACACATCAGGAAGTTCACCAACGTGTCATTTGAACGTGTGCACGCGGCGCTGCGAGATGACGGACCCAAGTAGAGCCAGTGATAGAGGCGTCGAAAGCCAAGCTGTTTATATAGACATAAGCGTTTGAAACTCTGAACCGATGGTGCTAATCATGCATCTCCGTGTTTTTTCAAAGCAAAGAAAACTGAAGGTACATTTGAGGCAAAATATACGTAATTAACCGGCAGCGCCCGCGTTCATTTAGTTAGGAACGCTCGTTGGTTTAGTTTTTACGGTAGTAAGCGAAAAAAAGTGGCCGCCAGAAATAACGCGTTCCAAACTAGTTAGGAGCCGGCACGTGCAGAATGAAAGCAAAAGCAAACAAACAAAAAGAACAGAAATCCCGCTCGTGCTGTTCCAGGCAAGGGGCGCGCGAGCTCTGCGAAGGCGGGAACCTCGAATTGCATTGAACCAACCTCCGTTCAATTCACCAAAAGAGGATTGAGACAGGGAGGCGGAGAGCGTGATGGGTGATAGCAGTGAGCGGATTACGGTGCCACAGCCCATTATGGCGAATCATTGCTCTGCACTTCCGACAGCTTTCACGTTGAGTGGAACGGCTTTAATTTTTTATCGCTGAACATTTATCAATTTCTCTCGCTCTGTGTTAATCCTCTGTGGGTTATTGCTGCACTACAAACCTCTTTAGAGATTGTATTTTCCACACTCTTTTCATAATGCGTAAGCATTCCTTGTCCAGAATTCCACTTCCCAACCTTGCATTTGCACAAAAATTCGTAATTCGCGAAGGGAACACGTGTGATGGTTATAATAGCGTAAATAGAGATAACTGGCCGAAGAAAATTTAATGAAAATGAGCTAACCAAATAAAAAGCGTGTAATTTATACACTGCCCTCACAAGAAGTAAAAGGCCCCGAAAACGCAGACCAGAACACGAATGAAAAATCGTGAAAGTGCGCCAACTTTCTAACACCTTGCCTTCGCCCGAAAACGTACAACTGTCAAAGTTAAAAGATGTAATCGTAATAGTAGTGTGCATAGAAATAATTGCGCGAAGGAAGCAGTAAATCCAGTTCCATCCAGTGTGAAATATGGTGAAAGGGCGGAGCTGCGAGTTGTCTTTACGAGGATTCCTTTTAGCTTCGGCTTCTTTCTTGTGCGCAATGTGAGAGTTGCCTTGGCGGCAAATTGTCATATACAGTAATACCACGTTAACTCAAACTCGCATATCTCGAAAAATTGGCTAAGTCGAAATTTTCTGTGGCACCGAACCATTTCCTACACGTCCCATGTATTTGTTGCCCTTTATTTCGAAGTATTTTTAAGCCAAACTGCGGATATCTCGAAATCTTGACTGAGAGTGGAACGAAACTTTCGCCGCCACTGACCGTTTCACAAGATTCGCGCGATGCTGCCGCGCCTAAGTCCCTCGATTTTTTTTTTCTCGTTTGACCGCGCCTACCACAAAACCGATGTTTTCCTCGAACGTGAGGTCTGAGCCTAGAGGCATATCAACTTCGCCAAGGAACTTTGTGGCGCGTCATGTGACGGTACAGACATGTGTAGAAGTTCAGCAGTATGTGCCCGTGACACGACAACTTACGGATGCCGAAATTGTTGAAATGGCCACGAAAGGAGGGGACGGTGAAGACGGGTGCGACGACGACGAACCTCATCTACCGAAACGTGGAATTTGCTGCGCTTGCTGCGAAATACGGTTGAGTGCAGCGGTGGGGAAGATCGGCTCATGCAATGCGTCAAGCAGCTAGACGCCTCCGTACTAGGCCCAAGTGCGATCGCAAAGCCGACAAGCATTACGCAGTTCCTTTCTGCTAAGTAAAATTGCAGTGCCACAAATCCCAGCCGGTGAATGTCTCTTGTATGTTTCTTTTCTCCTTCAAGCCTTTATGAAAAGCAAGATTTGAATCTGCTGTTGAAGAGCTGGTAAGTATACTGTGCACTTACACTGGCAAGAGCGCCTTTTTTTCCAAAGAACTCGATATTTCATGGCAATTTGCGCAACTTTGCTTTTTTTATTTTTTTTCATTCAAAGTACCCTTAAGGGTCCCGAAAGGGGTATTACATAAGAGGGGGCACAATTTAAAAACCAAAACAAAAGTAAGAGCATACTGTAACACACTGAAAAAGTGGTACAAAATATTCTCAGCGAGTGTACATACGTAGCGAAAGCACATCAACGAAAGTAACGTTATATAATAAACAAAAACTATGCAACACTGAAAAGAAAAAAGAATCTAGGTGACACTAAATGGAACAGACAAACATAGCAGTGTTGGTCTCGGAAAGTGTTTGCTTGTCTAACAGGGCTCTGCAGAATGCGTCGTAGTTACTGATGATGGCATTGTGGCAAGGCAAGTCGTTCGACAGTTTTATCGCTAATAACAGTGGTGAATATTTGTACATGTTAGTGCGCGCAAATGGGGTGAATACTTTTAACGGGTGGTCGGTACGGAGGGAGATGTGCGATACTGGCTGTTCCATGTGTTAATTACGAAACAAGGATGCGCTATTGTAAATTTTGAAAAAAATATTGAACTAGGAAGTTTTGGTGACGTTGTTGCAAGGTTTCTAAGTTTAGGCTAGTTCGGAGTTGGGTTATACTGTCGCGCGTGTAGTTACAGAAAATGAAGCGAATAGCGCGATTTTGGACTGCTTCAAGGGATTTCCTAAGATACGTTTGATGAGGGTTCCAGATGATAGCCGCGTATTCCAGTTGTGGTCTTACAAACGAGGTGTATGCAGTCAGTTTGGTTTCCGTTGTGGACATGTGAAGTGATTAACATTGTAGTCCTAGGGTCTTGCTTGCTTTGTTTGTAATATAGTCTATATGGGCGTTCCATGTAAGATTCGGAGTGAGAATTACGCCTAGGTATTTGTGATGGGTTGCACGCGCAATGTTGGAGTCATAAATAGAATAATCAAAAGTGAGAGGTGAACGTACGTTGGTGAGTGTCATGACTTTAGTCTTTTCAATGTTTAAACGCATTAGCCACTTAGCGCACCAGGATGATAGGGCGTTCAAGTCCTTTTGTAGGAGTAGAGAATCATTTATGCAGTTAATTTCGTGGTACAAAACACAATCGTCAGCATAGAAACGGATCTGAGATGAAATGAAGTCGGGGATGTCATTGATGTATGTACATCAAAAATAATAGCGGACCCAACACAGAACCTTGCGGCACCCCGGATGGGACTGAAACAGGTGACGAGATGGTATTATTAATTGTGACACACTGAGATCTATTCATTAAGAAATTTTTATCCACATTATCGTAGTGTTGTTGAGGTACAAGCTCTGTAATTTTGATACGAGGCGCTGATGAGGAACTAAATCAAAAGCTTTCGAAAAGTTCACAAAAATTGCCGCAGTTTGGTTGCTTGAGTGTATGCTGGGGCGGATATCCGCCATGAATTCGAACAGCTGAGATTCGCAGTATTTCCCATGTTGAAAACCGTTCTGATTTGGAAAAAGAAGATTATTGGAAGACAGATGTTGCATAATGTTAGTGTACAGAATATGCTCCAAAACTTTGCAGGGTATAAAAGTCGAAGATATGGGCCTGTAATTAGAAAAGTTGGTTTGGTCACCAGCCTTATAAATGGGAACAACTAAAGCTAACTTCCAGTCGTTAGGCAAGACGTTTTCGTAGAGGGATTGCTGAAACAACTTGCAAAGAAAAGAGGAAGACTGCATCAACGTTAGCTTTAATAATTTCGATGATATTTGATCAGGACCGGGACTACATCTGTTAGGTAAACATTGTATGGCTCTTGAAACATCCTCCAAGGTTATCAAAATATCGGACATTACGGAGCACTCAGGATGAGAGGCAACATGCAGAGGCAGTGGAGACCTTTCAATGGTGAAGACAGAGGAGAATATTCTGTCATGCATCTCAGCTATTTCTAAAGGACAAAGAAATCTGTTTATTGAAGCGGGGGTTTTGCTCCCATTACGTTGCTTAGGATTAATGGTGTTCCAGATTCCCTTCGGGTTGTCCTTGAGCAAACCAGGCAAGGTTTTGTTGAAAAAGCAAGTCATTGCTTTTTTAATCACTGCGTTGCAGTTGCGGGACGCTTGCTTATATTTATGCCAGGAATCAGGCTGATTCGAATGCTGATGCAGCTTTCAAGGCTCGTTTCTTTTTCCAAATAGCTCGTTTTACATGAAGTGTAAACCAAGGACTCTGAATTGAAGGGCAGATACGTAATTTCGGCACAAATGGTCCCTGACATTCAAACAAGGCTTCCTTAAATAAAACCCAGTTTTCTTCTACTGTTCTAGACCTGAAAGTGTGTTCGTCTTTCACCAGCGAATCATTTAGTAATTCGTTGATCGCGGACTGGTTTGCTTTAGAATAATCGTAAATGAATTTATGTTGTTTTTATTCCTTTGAAAAGTTGAGGCAAAGTCAAAATTAAATTCTACTAATGTGTGGTCACTGATCTCCTCAAAAACGTTCACTGTAATGCTTTGGTCCGCTTATCTCGAAATATTGCCCGGTTTTTACTACTTCGAGTTAACGAGGTATTACTGTATATCGTTTCCGGGTAGTCCTGTTCAAATAACAGTTACAGCCGTTTTCTCTAACCCTATTCCCTCCGTAGATGGACATGGGTTGAACCGCGATTCTGTAACCGTGATTCTGTAAAGCTTACAACTTTACTGTGAACTAATCAATGACGAGAAGTAAATGAAACTCGGCGTAAGGGTAGAGTCGTCTTAGCGGCTAGTTGCCGTATAATTTGTTTTGGGAAATGTTTGACAACGCAAGAGTTGGCGCTGTTTTCTGTAACCATACTCCCTCCGCAGATGGCAATGATGCTTGACTGCGCAACACAAAATGTGGGAAAGTCAGCTTACAAAAACCAAGTTTACAACGATTTTTTAAAAGTGGGCCTCACCTGTAAACACAAATGCTCTGCTGCGAAAACATCTTTGGGGGTCAATATAGGCCGCTGTATACAAACTAGGAAGGCCTAGGACTTTTTTTATTTTTTATGAATTTTTATAGACTGAAAATCGGTTTTTCCTGGGCAGAGAAACCTTCTCCGGATGGAGTGTGACATGATACGAGTAGAGACGGTCGTCAAGGCCAGCGCTAGACCAGGTCCGCTCTTAAAAATTCTCAAAATGGGGATAACTGGCTGAACAATGAACCGTGAAATTTGTTGCTTAGAGGGGCACTGACATAAAAATTTTGCATCTTGTTTTTGTCGTTGCGATAAGTAGCTAGTGACCTACTTATCACCTGTAGAAACCTCATTTGCTTCAGCGTGCGACGGTTGTTTAATTGGAGGCATTTTCAATGCGGCCAGTCGCAGTTTCGGTTTCAGCGGGTGCCGCGAACCGACGGATTTTGTGTGAACAAAGCTGACCACGTGACCGTCGGGGGGATATCACAGAGCAGAGCTGCCGTAGCACTGTCGAATCCGCATCGCCGGCAGTTTCTGCGAATGCCCCGACGTACTGATTCCGTGAGCCGCTTAATTAAAAAGCGACCGTGGACGTGACGCAGACGCTGCGAGTGTAAATGCTACCGCAGCTAAATAACGACGTGCGACGCTCGAGACAGTGTGTGGCAAGACGCGCGCTGGGAGCAGCCGGCCGGTCTGCCTACAAGTCCGCCTACAGATGTGTTCGGCATAGCACTGCGGCGGATATTCGATTGCCGCTCTGGTAAGCGGTGCAGATGACAATTTTTAATTCAACCCGTCATCGCATCATTAACTCCTTTCTCATATAAGCTGCTAGTTGGGACTCGGGTACAATTTTGTGCAGCGGTAACAAGCTATCACTCGAGCTACCTGCGCCGGCCTGGGCCACTTCGCGGCCGTGGCCGCCGCCTGCACAGCGACCGTGCGGCTCGCTCAGTGGGCTTTTCGTGTCTCCGGCGCGTTTTGGCGTCCAATGTAAATAAAAAGTAATAGAAACAGAGTGCCTGGAATCGCTGTAGAACTTTGGTCGCGGCCAGCTGCCCGATGAGCTGACGAAATCACAGCGCCTCCGCCGCCAACGATCGGGTCGTTCGTTCTCTAGAGCAGAAGCTCCGCCCTCCGGCCCTCCCGGCAAACACAAACTGGTGACGTGTTTGGATGTTGTTTATTTACAAAATATCCTCGGGATGTCGATTGCGCGTGGTCCTCTGCTGGTTGCTCGGTTGCGTTTCGCACACTTCAACACTGATTTTAAATATGTTCTAGGCTGTATTCGCCGCTGATATTTTGCAGATGATGTATGTGTGTTCCCACCAATCTATCTCCGAAGTTATCTCGCCTTCAAAATTTTGTGTCAGTGCCCCTTTAAGCATTTGTAGACAACTCTCAGAACTTCTGCACATACCCCCCCCCTCCCCCCACCTCTCCTCGAGCATGTAAAGGAGGCGCCTCAGCGCAATGGGATGGCGGATAATCTGAGCTCATCTCGCTATGAACGCTCTGTTTCTATTCGAGATCCCAATTCTGTCGCTTTTTGGCGTCGTCAAGGCTGAAAAGATATTATCTCTAGACTCCACTCGTTCAGATGCGCTGCGGCATAGCTGAGGGTTCATGCATTTTACTTTCACTTGGAATAGTTGCCCTTGTGGGCCGCGCCAATGCGAGATGACCTCCACTGATCTCCGCAGACGCATTCCGAGGATCACTTTATATCTCCTAAGATCTGGGCTGTCTGCCGTTGAACTGCGTGCGCGATGCAAGGTCGTAAATCAGTCTACTTTTTTCTTCCACGTTCCTTCTATTCTCAGCGACTCTTGCTCTTGGAGAAGCCATTAATATACTATACGGCTGACACTTTCTACGCCACTCGCTTCCTTTCTGGAGGCCGCGATCCCGCATATGTAAAATGGGATGTTTGTAAATTCACCCATACTCATCTTTCTGTGGCAGTTACTTGAGTCGTGTAAAGACGCCATAATTACTGGGTAGTTTCCTGTTCTCTTTTCTTGCAAATAAGCTAAAATTTGCGTATCTGTTCCATCCGGAGTACAGTAGGCGTGTTTTAGCTGTGGCCAATTCCTTCTCGCACCCATCTTGTTGAGGGGATCCTCATCATCATACGCCTGGTGCTAGAAACAACGCATCGGCGCGCGCATATATATATATATATATATATATATATATATATATATATATATATATATATATATATATATATATATATATATATATATATATATATATATATATATATATATATATATATATATATATATATATATATATATATATATATATATATATCTATATATATATATATACACACATTGGAATCTTGTTTATACGATTCGACATATTATGTTGTTCTTTTCGTTCCCAGCCAACTTAGAAATATGGCCTTTTCGTGGGCTTATTACGATCACATTTTTGCCTAAAATTGGATAACACGATCACCAAATCGAATTTCGAGTGACATTTCTAGGCATCTTACGTTTATTCTTCGGTATACTCGCTCAAACCGCATTCCAACAAGCCACGACCTGCACGTTGCAGAGACACCGACGGAGCGGAAGCGCCGGTTCTGAGGCAGAAACATTACTGCAATGCGTGGCTGTTCCGTGCAAGGCTGACGATAAGCCAGGCGATGCACCCCGCCAAGTAGCAAATCGTATCACAATCAAGGAAGAAGGCGCGCAATGCTCGTAGCAGGCGCGACTTCCCTTTCCAACTTCTCCCATGGACCGTGCTTCCCGTGCAGTGTTGTGTTCTTATTGCTTTGTTTCTTTCCGCTGCCGTGTTTGCAGGCTTGTGACAACGTCAAAGAAATGCAATGCGCAAGTGGAAATTGTGCGTCAATTCGAAGAGAGCCCAAAAAGGAAGTGCGTGGAATTGGCGAGCGAGCTCGCTTTGCCAGTGTCAACGCTCAACACTGTTGTCGGTCAGCAAGTGTAACTTCTAAAGATGCTGCAAGCTTTTGGACCTGGTGTAAAACAAACGCGAGGTGCGAATCATGAGTAAAAGGAAAACATCCCGCTTACATGGTTCAAGGAAGTTAGAGCGACAGGAGTGAACTTCGACGGGTCATCCCTACGCGAAACAGCGGACAACGTCGCGCTCTCCTTGGGTATTCAAAACTTTCACATATCCGGAGGCTGCATTCACCGATTTACGGCACGACCCGAACTGTCGTTCAAGGCAGTGTCTGCCAAAGCAACAAATACCTGCAGTATCTTTTTGAACATTTTAGAAGAATTCGTTCCTGGACATTTAAAAAAAGAAAGGGCGGCACAAATTGAGCATTTACTTCAATTTTGCTCCCCAGAGGTGAGTTGCTGACGGAACCCGCCGCGGTGGCTCAGTGGCTAAGGCGTTGCGCTGCTAAGCACGAGGTCGCGGGTTCGATTCCCGGCCGCGGCGACCGCTTTTCTGATGGAGGCGAAAAGCAAAAACGCCCGTGTGTACGAGATTTCGGCGCACGTTAAAGATCCCCAGGTGTTCAAAATTAATCCGGAGCCCTCCACTACGGCGCGCCTCAACGGCTGCGTTGCATCGGCGCGTTAAACCCAACAATCAATCGAGTTGCTGACGGAGCATGCATATTTTCCTCCTTTTTAACCTATTTGTATAATATGATTTTCGGGTAATACGTTTTATTTTCCGGTTCCCGTGAAAAACGTATCAACGAGATTTCACTGTATATTGTGAGCATCAATGTGGGCGCTGCGATAGTGCTCACTTCAAGGACACATTGAAGGTGCCTGTTACTTCTGTGTCCTATATATCTTGCACTTCGTCTGCTTCTCACGACCGTTATCATCATCGCGTCGTACCTCATATGTTTCTCATACCCATCCACATCATCATTCCCGGTGCTTGAGTCCTGGGCTGCCACTCGGAGTAAACGCGCTGTGTCGGCTGTCTCTCCGGCGCCCTTCCTGTGTGACGGCTGTCCTTGACGCGTCTCTCAAGGAGTGGAGGCGCGGGGTATCACGGATGCTCGAATGATCTGTTTCCGTTAGTTCTATGGTCCGAGCGGTGACAGGATATAATGGCGGAAACCGATGAGAGAAAGCCCCACCCCAAAATCAGTTGATGAGCCCACCCTGGTAAGACTGCGCACTGTATGTGGTGCCGGATTCCATCTTTAAAAGCACGCACTTTTAAGTACCCAGTTGGTTCGATTGCACCTTCGTTAGCACTACACAAGCAAGCGGGACCAGTGTACGTGGTTTTCTCTTTGCGCAGCGGTGAGCACTAGTTTCCATTAACAACTGATATACTAGCTCCTGTGTCAACAACAAGGGCATCAACAATACTTCCCTCTACTTCGACAGCAGAAGTATATATATATATATATATATATATATTTCTTTCTTTCCAAATTCTTTATCTGTTTCAATTACCTACCACATCCTCCCCTTTGCTTTCCGAGGTTTTCTTGACTGCCAACCCTTATTTCTGTCTTACTTTCAACGAGCCCCTCATTTCCTATTCTTATTCGCTACATGCATAGCGAGGGCCTCTGTTCTGGCAGTCTTGGTGCCATAGGAAGCTTAAGAGGGTTCAACGCTGGTCGACCACTCTCGACATGTCGTAGACACTCGAGTCACGGCCCGGGGGTTAAAAAGAAGGTCCCCTTCACCCCGAGTAGTCAGAGTGGCGCTGGCTACCACCCCCAAGCGCAGGAAACAAAAATACCTAACATAAATACCCAGAAAGTGGAGGGGAAATATAGCCCCGCCGGTAGCGTAGTGGTTATCGCACCAGACCGGTATTCTGGAGATCGTGGGTTCGGATCCCACGTGGCGGGCATTTTTTCTCCACTTTCTTTCTTTCGTTCCAAATTCTTTATCTGTTTCAATTACCTACCACATCCTCCCCTTTGCTTTCCGAGGTTTTCTTGACTGCCAACCCTTATTTCTGTCTTACTTTCAACGAGCCCCTCATTTCCTATTCTGATTCGCTACACACACACACACACACACATATATATATATATATATATATATATATATATACAGAAAGATAGGTCAGCAGTCTACGACGCCAAAGGAGGCATAGGGGTGTGGTTAGGCTCTTTTCTTTTTTACTACGGTTAATGAAGTGAACTTTTTTTTTCAAATATACAGAAGAAAGAAAGAAAAACACGCGCCCAGAGTGGGGACCGAACCCACGCCTTTCGATTACATGTCGAATGCCTTACCAATTCGGCTATCTGGGCGACTGTGTTCTCCTTCACTTTCTGGGCTATTTATATTTACTAGAAGTGTATCTGACACTTGAGGGTAGTAGCCAGCGCCACTCTGACTACACGGGGAGAAGGGGACCTTCTTTTCAACCCCCGGGGCGTGACTCCAACGTCTACAGCCTGTCATGAGCGGGTAACTGGCGAGAAGCCCTCTTATGCTACCTAGGCATCAAGGCTGCCAGAACCGAGACCCTCGCTAGGCTTTCGCAGAATAATATAAAAAGGAAATGAGGGGCTCGTTGAGGAAATACAGAAAGATAGGTCAGCAGTCTACGACGCCAAAGGAGGCATAGGGGTGTGGTTAGGCTCTTTTCTTTTTTACTACGGTTAATGAAGTGAACATTTTTTTTTTACTTTTTTTTTCAAATATACAGAAGAAAGAAAGAAAAACACGCGCCCAGAGTGGGGACCGAACCCACGCCTTTCGATTACATGTCGAATGCCTTACCAATTCGGCTATCTGGGCGACTGTGTTCTCCTTCACTTTCTGGGCTATTAATATGTAATCGAAAGGCGTGGGTTCGGTCCCCAATCTGGGCGCGTGTTTTTCTTTCTTTCTTCTGTATATTTGAAAAAAAATGTTCACTTCATTAACCGTAGTAAAAAAGAAAAGAGCCTAACCACACCCCTATGCCTCCTTTGGCGTCGTAGACTGCTGACCTATCTTTCTGTATTTCCTCAACGAGCCCCTCATTTCCTTACTATATTATTCTGCGAAAGCCTAGCGAGGGTCTCGGTTCTGGCAGCCTTGATGCCTAGGTAGCATAAGAGGGCTTCCCGCCAGTTACCCGCTCATGACAGGCTGTAGACGTTGGAGTCATGCCCCGGGGGTTGAAAAGAAGGTCCCCTTCTCCCCGTGTAGTCAGAGTGGCGCTGGCTACCACCCTCAAGTGTCAGATACACTTCTAGTAAATATAAATAGCCCAGAAAGTGAAGGAGAACACAGTCGCCCAGATAGCCGAATTGGTAAGGCATTCGACATGTAATCGAAAGGCGTGGGTTCGGTCCCCACTCTGGGCGCGTGTTTTTCTTTCTTCTGTGTTTTTCTTTCTTTCTTCTGTATATTTGAAAAAAAAAATGTTCACTTCATTAACCGTAGTAAAAAAGAAAAGAGCCTAACCACACCCCTATGCCTCCTTTGGCGTCGTAGACTGCTGACCTATCTTTCTGTATTTCCTCAACGAGCCCCTCATTTCCTTACTATATTATTCTGCGAAAGCCTAGCGAGGGTCTCGGTTCTGGCAGCCTTGATGCCTAGGTAGCATAAGAGGGCTTCCCGCCAGTTACCCGCTCATGACAGGCTGTAGACGTTGGAGTCACGCCCCGGGGGTTGAAAAGAAGGTCCCCTTCTCCCCGTGTAGTCAGAGTGGCGCTGGCTACCACCCTCAAGTGTCAGATACACTTCTAGTAAATATAAATAGCGCAGAAAGTGAAGGAGAACACAGTCGCCCAGATAGCCGAATTGGTAAGGCATTCGACATGTAATCGAAAGGCGTGGGTTCGGTCCCCACTCTGGGCGCGTGTTTTTCTTTCTTTCTTCTGTATATTTGAAAAAAAAAGAAAAAAAATGTTCACTTCATTAACCGTAGTAAAAAAGAAAAGAGCCTAACCACACCCCTATGCCTCCTTTGGCGTCGTAGACTGCTGACCTATCTTTCTGTATTTCCTCAACGAGCCCCTCATTTCCTTACTATATTATTCTGCGAAAGCCTAGCGAGGGTCTCGGTTCTGGCAGCCTTGATGCCTAGGTAGCATAAGAGGGCTTCCCGCCAGTTACCCGCTCATGACAGGCTGTAGACGTTGGAGTCACGCCCCGGGGGTTGAAAAGAAGGTCCCCTTCTCCCCGTGTAGTCAGAGTGGCGCTGGCTACCACCCTCAAGTGTCAGATACACTTCTAGTAAATATAAATAGCCCAGAAAGTGAAGGAGAACACAGTCGCCCAGATAGCCGAATTGGTAAGGCATTCGACATGTAATCGAAAGGCGTGGGTTCGGTCCCCACTCTGGGCGCGTGTTTTTCTTTCTTTCTTCTGTGTTTTTCTTTCTTTCTTCTGTATATTTGAAAAAAAAAATGTTCACTTCATTAACCGTAGTAAAAAAGAAAAGAGCCTAACCACACCCCTATGCCTCCTTTGGCGTCGTAGACTGCTGACCTATCTTTCTGTATTTCCTCAACGAGCCCCTCATTTCCTTACTATATTATTCTGCGAAAGCCTAGCGAGGGTCTCGGTTCTGGCAGCCTTGATGCCTAGGTAGCATAAGAGGGCTTCCCGCCAGTTACCCGCTCGTGACAGGCTGTAGACGTTGGAGTCACGCCCCGGGGGTTGAAAAGAAGGTCCCCTTCTCCCCGTGTAGTCAGAGTGGCGCTGGCTACCACCCTCAAGTGTCAGATACACTTCTAGTAAATATAAATAGCGCAGAAAGTGAAGGAGAACACAGTCGCCCAGATAGCCGAATTGGTAAGGCATTCGACATGTAATCGAAAGGCGTGGGTTCGGTCCCCACTCTGGGCGCGTGTTTTTCTTTCTTTCTTCGGTATATTTGAAAAAAAAATGTTCACTTCATTAACCGTAGTAAAAAAGAAAAGAGCCTAACCACACCCCTATGCCTCCTTTGGCGTCGTAGACTGCTGACCTATCTTTCTGTATTTCCTCAACGAGCCCCTCATTTCCTTACTATATATATATATATATATATATATATATATATATATATATATATACCGTAATTACCCAATTCTAACGCGCACCCGATTTTCTCGGCAAAAAAAACGAAAAAACTTGCACCTCCGATTGTAACGCGCACGGAACTTAGTGAACAAGAAAAAACGAATGCGAGAGAAACGGGCGATTTATTTCTCCACGTAATCTGACTCATCTCACTCCTCGTCGCTCTCCGCTGACCACAACATCTTGTCCTCAGTGCCGCCAAGCGCGTTCGCGATGCCACACTTCATAACGGACGTTCAACCACGGTCGATGGGATCATGGCCCACGCCTCGCACGCCCATCGTGCGAGCTTCTCCAGAGGCGCACGCTTCAGCCGACCACCGCTCGTTTTGAACGCGTGAGAGCCGCTGCTGCCACTGCTGTTATCAAGCGCGCAAGTGGAACGATTTGACGGTTTGTGTGAACGCCGATAGAAAAGCCTAGGCGCCTATGCTTCCGGCGTCCGAAAAATCGTTGTTAAAGCTTTGGCGCCATCTTGAGATGGCGATGGCGATGGGCGGGACGAAATTTCCGTTGTTTCGGCAGTTTCGGTTTCGTATCCGATTCTAACGCGCATGTGATCTTTCGACCTATTTTGGCGGAAAAAAAGTGCGCGTTAGAATCGGGTAATTACGGTATATATATATATATATATATATATATATATATATATATATATATATATATATATATATATATATATATATATATATATATATATATATATATATATATATATATATATATAGTAAAATGGGGCGCAATAAAAAACATAACAACTTTACTTCGAAAACATAACTTTACATCGACGTTTCGGACGGGGACCGTCCTTTATCAAGACTCTTGATAAAGGACGGTCCCCGTCCAAAACGTCTATGTAAAGTTGTTTTCTAAGTAAGTTTGTTATGTTTTTTATTGCGCCCCTTTTTACTATTTAACCTTCACTAGCCTAACCGTTTATCTTATATATATATATATATATATATATATATATATATATAATGTTAGTTATTTTTGTTGTTGACGACACATTGTGCAGATGGTGCTTCGTGCGGGCGAGGTGGGTAATCAGTGATGGTCCTTACTGGGTAGACAAATTCCCATTTTTAGGTTGAGAAATTCCCTATTTCTATCATTTTTCCCCGCAGATTTCTCAAGAATTCCCAGCAAAATTCCTTCCACTCTAATTTTGCAGCTGACACGTCTTTACGTGATTCGTGGTCGGTTTTGTGTGTTAGCTAGCGCCACCTATGTCAACTTTACGTAGCCTTCGGCTTCAGGACGAATACGTCGTTCAGCGTAAAATAAATTACAGTGCATCGGCCGCTCTACAGCATATAGGCATTTCATGTTTTGTGCCAAAATGCATGCTTACTTCGCATGCTAAACCTGTAAGTTAAAACTGCCGGAATGAAAAAGAATAAACATTTTTCAGTAAAAGAGATAATTTTAGCTGAGTGCCGGAACGGCTGGCTGCATCTTTTTTTGACAGCACGTGGACTAAGGTGCACCCAAAATACTTTTTTCTATATCGCGCAGGAATTCACGCGAACAGGCTTCAGCCCTTCAGCCGCCGCCGCTTCACTCTTTACTAGCTATTTTTCATGGAATATTCTTTCCTCTATGCTCCTTCCCGTTTTATTAACTGGATTGTAAGCCGTCTTGGATGCTTGTCGCTTGAGGTAACACGACTTCCCACCTTTGAACACCCATCTGACGAAGTGCTAACGCAGCTTTTAAAAATATAATAAATGATGCGAGGTCCGGTTCACTGACATTACTTGTTCCTTTTACTCGACGACTCCTAAAATCCCCTGCATCAGTTAAACATTCTCTTTCTCCCTTTTTCCAAAAATAAGAGCCCGAAAATTCCCCGTGTGGAACATCACTGTGGGTAATCCATATGAGTGAGTTCCTCGTGTGTTGTTGACCTACCCGGTATATGCGCCACGGTGCAACAGTTATATTCTGAGTCAGGGAAGCACAAGCGAAAAATAAAGGCGTACACTCAGCCGTGCATGGTCACATGAATTTACAGCGAAGTTGTTAAAATGACAACGAAAATTTTATGACAAAGTGAATGACTAATGCACTTTGAACTGCAATTTGCACTACCCTATTTCCGAGTGTATTGACCGAGGTGCAGTCCTAGCGAGACCAACGGTCAAAACACAGTTGTTTCGCATTTGCGATCTGGCATTGTTCTGAACTAATTGTCTGAGTAAACCTTGGAATAAATGACTGCAGTTTTATCCTAACAGGATGACAAGAGGCTATTCTCGCTAGCTAAAAGATTACAGAAAGGTTTCCGAAATGGCACAAAGACGCTTTAGCTGAAACAAAGGCAGGTGCACTGATTTATGATAGAAAACTACAACGTTACTGGAATACAGTACACCCTCCTCATAACGATATCACTGTATTCTAAATCTCGCTTCATTCGAATTGCTTTATGGTCCTCACTGTATAGGAAACCATTCCCTCCTTTAACAAAGGATCGCCTATAACGAAGGCAGTTTCCTGTCTTTGTGGCTTTCGCTTCACTCCATAGACCCGCACAGGACCTTTAGGATGCCTGAAGGACTTTCCAAGCATGACGAAGCGGTTCTTCACCGTGTGCGGCTAAATGTCGCTTACACCAATTACTTTCGATTCAAGACGAAACAGGCCGCTTCCCCCTTGTGCACTCTTTGTGACGTGCGCGAGGACCTACGCGGTATAGAGCCGCCAGAACGCCCCTTTTAGTGTCCTTGGGTCTTCCGCTGTCTAGAGGCTTAACTCTCAGTGACGTGCTAGGCCCTTGGACGAACTCTAAACGAGCATCTCGAGCGACAAAAGCTCTACTGTCTTTCCTGCGAAGCACAGGACTTGATCAGACTCTTTAAACAGGACTCTCTTAATGAGCGCGTCATCTTCATCACAGTCATTATCATCATCTCTTCATCGATTTCTTTTTTTTTTATACATCCGGTGTAGCAAGCTAGGCGCCTTGGCCAGGCTAACCTCACCAGTATCATTAAAGACTATTCTCTCTCTCTCTTTTCTTTAACATGTTTTACTTAAAACCGGTAGTCACAGATATAGCGCACTCCGTCTCGCGCATCCAGGCACTATGACACCTAAAACTTGATTCCGTCCTCAGGGCGTACTGCTGTTCATTTCTCCGAGAACCATACGAGAACGGAAAGCTCTTCAAGCCGGTTTCATGCGCTTCTGACGACAAGTTTCGAGATGCGTTGCACTATTCTACCCTTGGTGCTGTTGCCCTCGCGTTTCGTCGGAATTTATCTAGAATGCCCTGAAAGTGCATTTCGTAAGAATGTTTTAATAGTATTCGTCAGTTGCTTTCATTGCTTTGTCGCAGTTTTTGAATTGCACTTCTGCATGGTCACAGCCTTCCTTTCCCTTCTCTGAATTTCTTTTGTGTGAGTGCCCTTGTTCTGTATGAGCTTTTGAAGGCAGCTGCTTATTTATGCCGAAGCTTCTTGCATCGCCTTTTGGTCACGTCTTCCTGGGGACATTTTTGCCTCTTTGGATGTGTTTATGTGGCATACTTTTCACTCATGGTTTTTCTTCGAATCTGTTTTATCTGTTCCCAGAACCTTTCCGTGGCGGTTGATTTCTATATTTGATATTATCTTTCTTGTGGCCAGTTGCTGCCAAGTGATACTTCGGTGAAACTGTTCGATGCTGAATCGCGGTTTTTTTAGATAAACTCTTTCGATAACGATTGTTGGCACGTCTATTGCACATGTGTGGATGTACCTGTAAATGTACGATGCTGTCTTCGCTAATTCTTTTTTATGAAAGAAGGGCGTGTCTCGTGTCCCATTTCTTGTGTGTGTTTCTTTGCGCTACTCAGTATGTTCTTTAGGGGTGCAGTTTGTTTTAGTGACGATGAGGTAGATACCGGCACGTTCTTTTCCTTCGAGGTCTTATTTTTCGTTTATTCTGCATTACTTCTCGATTTATGCCGCGATTGTTTTTTTTTTTAGAGCTTTGTTTGGCATTCCAACGAGTATTTATGCAAGTTAACTGCGAGTAAGAATTTCTCCACCAAATCTGCTAACGTTGTCCGCCGCGTGAAACGCAGAAAGTGGCATTTCCAAGTAATTCATGATACTAACGTCATCCACTCCACCAAAAAGCTACATAAAGAAATTCTGAGAATTGTCTACACTAATGCGTAATCATTCTTCAGGGTATACATTTCCTGGTTGGCTGGCATTAAAAGGACACATCAGCCCAGACAGCGTCTTTTTTCTTAGTTGTTTTTTAGTTAACCAATTGCGGACGCAGGATTAGACTGACCTCTGGGATTTAGAGAGTTAAATTTGAGTTTTTTTTATATTTGTTGTTTTTTGCTGTTCTTTTTTAGTTAACCGCGTGAGGTTCGGCAGATTAGATACATCTTTGAATGATAATCCTTTTGATTTTTATCCCTATTTTTTTTTCAATTCTATCCACTTTTTTATCGGTAGCCCATGAGAAGGCTTCCTGGGCTTGTTAGCCGCATGGTGAGGCTGTATTAGGTATACCATCACGATTTCTTTACAGCGCTTTCAGTAGGAGTAGTAGAAACTTTTATTGTACCCCTGATAGGATTAAAAAGGAAAGTTACGAATGAGAAGGCGGTGTCTTCTACTCGTCTTCCTCCCCTCTTCCTCAGTCGCCAGCCAGAATCCCTTGGGTTCAGGCGGCGTCCTCGGCCATCCGGACGACCCGAAGTTGCACTTCCGGGTCGGGGCTGAGCAAAGCTGTCTCCCATTGCTCCATGTTCGTTACAGTCAACGAGTTTCTCCTAGCGTTTGCTGCACCATTTCGATTCCGTCTTGCGGGACACGACCAGAACATGCGGCAGAGTTTCGCCCGACAGGCGCATAGCTTACAAGCTCCAGCATATATGTCGGGGTAGCATCGTCTGATCGCAACCGGGTTTCGAAATGTGTTCGTCTGTAACTGCCTCCACGATACCGATTCCTTTTTAGTGAGGCTGCGGTGCGCGGCGGGATACTTTCGTCTCGCCAATCTGTAATGATCTATGATTTCTCTGTTATGACACCATGCGATCTCTTCCCGACCTGACATCGTTTTCAGTTATTTTTAATCGACGCCTATATGGTTTGGGATCCAAGTGTTTTTGATGACCGAGAACCAAACCTTCCGAGCCTCCATTTGTCTTTGGAGCGCGAGGCTTTAGAAAAAGCACGTCCACGTGTGTGTTTCAGCAGCACGAGGTCACCACCAATGTCGCACGCCATTATTAACGTGACTTTGACCCCACGCTTACACGTCTGATCACTTGAATATGCATTTTTGGTAGGTTCCATAGGTACATCTTTATATTTAGCCAGAATAAAAGTGTGCGTGCATATGTACGTGTTTTTCTTTAGGAAAAAATTAAAGCCGTTCCACTCAATGTGAAAGCTGGCGGAAGTGCAGAGCAGTGATTTGCCATAATGGGCTGTAGCGCCGTTATCCGCTCACTACAGCCGCTACGACGGAACGCCGTGTGGCTCCACTTTGGTCCAGCGAGCGAGCTACGACGACAACGCGAGCCCCTAAAATGCTCTTCACTTAAAATGTGACGTCCAACGGGGCTAACCTCCACCCCTTCCCCATTCCCCCGAGCAGTGGGAGACGCTGCTGTCCAGCTCCCTTTTTTGCGATCAGCTCCTGCTTGTTGAGAGAACGGTAGCATCAAGGACGGTACATGGCTACCTGTAAGAAGGCTCCACTCCCACGAGGCTCTGCCAAATAAATAAGTTTTTCACTCTCTCTCTAACGGGGCTACTGATCGATTAAGATCGGTCAACTCTGTTACCAGTTTTTCCAAAATAAAACCTGAAAAAATTCAGAGCCATTTCATTTTGGGTAAGTGGATGACCAGTGAAGCTGTTTGTAAGTTATTTGCTGACCACGAGCTCTCGCTGAAACCACTCCGTAGCACCGAGTACGCGTTCAGAGCGGGATTGTGAGTAGGCTTCACCGTGGAACACCGAATGTGGAAAAGGCAGCTCACAAAAACCAAGCTTACATCGATTCTTTTAAAGTCGGCTTCACTTCCACACACAAATTCATTGCTAAGAAGTCACTTTATCCGGGGCAATATTGGCCACCTTGTAAACGAAATCAACCGCCGGAGGCGAATAGGTGGCCGAAGGGAGAAACTTTTTCGAAGGGAGGGAAACGGGCGCGGCTTTTGTCGTCCTGCGGGCGCGAAAAAAGGGGGGCGTTAGTCTATATCGGATCCGCTGTAAAATGGCAGAATTTGAAGAATGGAGCCAATTCAAATGCGATTCATTTTTCTTTCCGAGCTTTGCAGTCAAGTCAGAGTGGCTGCTGCCAAGACCTCTTAAAATAAACGGGCACGAACACATGGGACCGACGGAGCCCGCGTCGGAATTAGGGGATGATGATGATGATTTTTGGATTTTATTGACGCAAGGCCAGCTAGGAAAAAGAGCGCCAAATAGAGGTGATTAACACAAAAAGTACGTAATAAAACCTGTAAGCCAGACAAATAGTAAAATAGACAAATAGTAAATAGACAAATAGACAAGTAGTAAAATGGGGATGGCTTGTGTATAGGGTCAGTTTTTCATTATGCATGATTAGAAAGGAGGTTCAAAACTTTTACTTCTAAACACGTTTTATGGAAAACATAGTGTCGGAGTTTGGGGACCGTTCAAGTTGTCCGATATTTCGAGCAAACAAAATGCACTTACGTTTCGTTTCGGCCGGCGGTCTGGCCTGCGTGAGAGGGAACCACGAACACATGCAACAACATTCTTTAATGCTACATAGGCAGTGAAGGACATGGCTATTGCGCAGGCAAAACTCCGTCTGCGCAGTTGGCTCGGAGACGAAAAACACATTTACGAACACATGCTTACGTGCACATAGAAGGCGTGAACTTGGTGTATGGTTAACAATAGGAACGCTGCCTCCTGCTAAGATACACTATCTGGCTGTATTGTTACGAGAAATGCATTGTCAGGGGTCAGCTGAATGAAGTACAAGGGAGATAACGCTTGATGGAACTGCTTGATATTTTTAGAAGTCTCCGAGAAGCCGGGATCGATACCTACTATCAGGGTTTATATTTATTGTTATTCCTAAAGCATTATGTGCCTCATGGAGCTAAAAACCCGCCGTTGCGAGCATCGGACGGCACCAGAACTCCACGCGCCTTCAAAGAAAAAAAGACACCTTGGTAGAAGCGGCAATGGAACCCTAGGACGCGCAGTGACAGCGTCCTAACCAGCCGCATGGTATATTCGAAACACCACAGTTCCAGTTAAAATGTTATTTGTCTGCTTTTACGAACCGAAACGACTGGGCTGTGAGGAGCGTTAAAGTGGAGGTGTAAAAATTAATTTCGACCTTCTGCAGATCGTGGGCTGAAGACTCGACACACAGGCGTTGCTGTTTTTCTCCTCAGTCGGAAAAGCGGCCTCTGTGGCCTAGAGTCGAACCCGCGACCCAGTGCTATGACAGGAGGGGGGGGGGGGGGGTAGAACTCCAGGGGCCCGAAATTCTTATTGATAGACGTTTCTTTCTGTTTCTTTATAGGAAAACTGTAAAAATTTGCCGCGTACCTGCTCCTTTCGTTGCAAATGTTGACGAAAGACGATAGTCGACTGGCGCCACTGGCAAATAAATGCCTCCCTTCTCTTTCCCGCTCACCTCTCATGCTGTTCGTCTCCGGTCTCGTTCCTCCAAAGATAACACGCTAGATGTTTGCTCAAGTCAATTTAAAGTTACCGCGTCCCACTGCTCCGAATCGGGTGACTCTATGCCAGCGCTGCCGTGCGGCGGAGACGCGCGTGAATTGAGGCACTGTACTACAACGTTTATAGAACCATGTTGCCCTACTCCACGAGCATTCCAAGCGGAACGTGGAACCTATCTAGTGGAACCTTTAGTTGCTGTTGCCGTTTGATTTTTTAATATTCCGCCAGGTAGCGCGGGCAATATCAGGCGACGTTTTTCTGCAATTGTTGTTGTATTTTATATGCTACCGCAAAAATCGAGCATCTATGAATTTTTTAGTAAAGTAACACTGCCAATAAAGCTCATGTATTGATTTTCTGACTTATATTTGCGTAATGTCTTGTTTTTGTTCAACAATGTTGACAAGTATGAACATTAACACCGGACTAAGACGTTTAGTTTTGGCTTTGGGTATATAAGACTATTGTGCAGTTTCTGTTCCACTTATGCCGGGTGGCTGAATCGAGTCGACTCACAGGGGACATTGAGCCTTATGTCCGACTTTCAGATGCCGAGTTAGTCACAAAAAGTGGTGTCCTCCCTCTAGGAAACGCTACACTCGCCCTTAATCATAACTTATAAATAGTTCGAGACCTGAAGATTCTCGGCGTCAAATTTTCCGAAGATGGTGTTTCACCATACATGTGGCCCGAGTAATAGTTGATATTCAAAAGAATGTTGCCCGGCCTAGGTCTTTCAACTTCTTTTTTTGGAAAAAAATTTATCTGATTAAATGCGTTCTTCTTGCTAAATTCTGTTTTGCCTCCAGGATTATGCTGCCTCCCATCCTGTTACGCACAAAGTGTCTCGCCACATTTTTTTTTCTTTCTTTTGGGATGGAAGCACGGAGCGTTTAGCGAGAGATGCCCTGCGCCTCCCACGCCGCTCTGGGGGTTATGTTATTCCTTGCATCGACCTCATGAGCCAGTCGTTGGACCTTAGAGTCGTCTCTTTACTTCTCAGTGACGAAGACCTTTGATCCTCTACTTTCTCGGCCCTTCTGGACGGGTTGTTTGTCAAGCTATGACCAGCAACCTACACCCCAGTGCAGCTATACCGTCGAAACTCCTCAAGGCCGTCATTACTTTAGCTAAGGAAATTCGTGCACTGGATGCTGATCTCGAGTTTGTGAATGAACAACCTGCCAGGCTGTGTGAAAAAATAGTTACTGCGAGATCGGGCAGACGCGTGGATCCACCAGATTTTCCCTGGTTACGTCTGACTACAAGTAGGCTGCCTGAGGGCGCCAAAAATATCCAGTGGCAAAAAGCTTGGCGAATTCTTCCCACAAAAGACAGATTATTTCGCTGGGGAGTAACACAGAACACTTCGATCCTGTCCAAACTGCGGTGAACCAGAATTTACGGCACACACTTTCTCAAGCTGCACTGTTGCGCGTTGCTTTTGGCGCATCATACACAGTGCCGCTCCAAGTATGGGGCTTGCACGGTATCAATTGAAAGAACAGTGCCCTTGAACTCCCCGAGGCAAACTATTCGTAGTAATTGGCAATTATGTAGTATGGCGCAATTACTGCAGGGCCGTTGCACAGAATCGCAGGCTACGTATGCAGTGGTCCTTGTTTTCCTTTTTTCAGACACACATCGTGACCTTTCTCGAAGGCGAGCTGGCCCTGTTGGGTGAGGAAGAATTTCTGCGACATTGGTTTACCCGGTTTATTGAGATTTCGAACAAAAGAGGCTACTATTCATGCCAGCTTTTCAGACCCGTGTCTTTAAGAATTTTCGTTGTTACAATTAATTTTGGTGTTAGGATTGGGTGTTATTCCGCTACAGTACTCGTTGTCTCGTATATTGCTGCATTTTTAAAGAGAAGGTTTTTGTATCCTTCATTCCTTCGCATGTTGCTCCTTTGGTTGTAAGCAACTCTAAATTGTTTGTATGTTAATATTTTGTCTACGATCAACTTGAAACTGTTTGCGTGCTTTTGGAAGTTCCTGTAACTGGCAGCCTTCGGGTTCTGTTTGTTTTGTAGCAAGAGGCGCTGCACTTGTTTAATTTTTTCCGGTTGTTACGTTGTATCACTGAAACTGGGATTTTTCGATAATAAATGTATCCTTTCAAGACAGACAGACATAAATACACACAGACCAAAATTTATGCGTTTATGTAGCCCGAGGAAAACTACCGTCTTTAAAAAGGTTCTGTCGACTTCTTAGAACTATATACATATGGGATGTCACTTGTGCCGCCACGTAGCAATAGGTATATATATATATATATATATATATAGAAATAAGGTTTGGCAGTGAAGAAAACCTCGGAAAGCAAAGGGGAGGATATGGTAGGTCATTAAAACAGATAAAGAATTTGGAAAGAAAGAAGAGAAAAAATGCCCGCCAGGTGGGATCCGAGCCCACGATCTCCAGAATACCGGTCTGGTGCGATAACCACTACGCTACCGGCGGGGCTATTTTTCCCCTCCACTTTCTGGGGTATTTATGTCAATGTAATTTTTTCCTGTGCTTGGGGGTGGTAGCCAGCGCCACTCGGACTTCTCGGGGTGAAGGGGACCTTCTTTTTAACCCCCGGGCCGTGACTCGAGTGTCTACGACATGTCGAGAGTGGTCGACCAGCGTTGAACCCTCTTAAGCTTCCTATGGCCCTATGGCACCAAGACTGCCAGAACAGAGGCCCTCGTTATGCATGTAGCGAATCAGAATAGGAAATCAGGGGCTCGTTGAACGCCTTCTTTTATATATATATATATATATATATATATATATATATATATATATATATATATATATATATATATATATATATATATATTACAAGAAAAGAAAACTTCGAACAAGGTGGAAACCACGATTGTTGTCAACGTTTCAGCAAAGAGTCTTGCCTTCGTCAGGGCAACCACTCGCCTGGCTGGCACGCTTTATATAGGGGTAGGTCTCCAGGTGAGGGGAGAGAAGGAAGTGGAAATGAGAAAGCGGATTGGTTTGGTATGTAGGATGAGCTATTGAGGGGGAAAGAAGGTTGCATAGTTTGAGTGGCGAAGTCGGTAAGAGGGAAGCGAGCCGGAGGTTGATATTCCCGGAAATTCTTGGAGAGAAAGGATGCGAGGGTGTTTGTTGCCGCGCCGCGCGGCGTACCGAAAGGTTATCAGAAACGCCGCAAGCAGAACAGGTAGGGAGAGGAGTCCTTCTCAGAAGCTATCAGCAAGCATCAGGTCAAAAGCAAAGGTAGAGAAGGGGGAAAATAACTAGGTAAAGGAAAAAAGAAGCAAGAAAAAACAAGAAAAAAGGGAGGAAAAACCACGCACACACACAGAAAAGAAAAAGCAATAACCGCACAACTGAAATGACACGGGTCGCCAACAGCAAAGTTCCTGGAACAGGCCTTTCCTGAAACTCAAAAACGAAAACATAAAGTTGGAGCTAGGGACGTACGGGGCACAAGACAAAGCGGAGCAAAAAAGAAAGAAAAAAATACAATGGAATTCCAGAGAAAAGGTTGGAGGGACGCCTGCGCGGGAGACTTAAAGTTTGACTGAAGTATATACAACTTAAGGTCATCCAAACTGTGGCCTGGTTGGCTGAAATGCTGCGCTACAGCTATGGAGGATTTGCTAAGAGTATCTGCCCGGTGACCGTTAAGACGTAGGCTCATAGGTTGACTCGTTTCGCCTACATACTGTTTGTGGCACATTGAACATTCCAACATATACACAATGTTAGATGAAGTGCACGTAAAACTTGAATTAACCTTGTGAACATGATTACTGACTGTGCTTTTTACAATTCAGTTTGTCTGCAGGTGCCTGCAAGTCTTGCATCTGGGACGAGAGCAGCTGGCTGTGACTGGTTGTTTTTAAGGCCCTGTTTTAGCATGCACTAAAATATCTTTTAGATTCCTATTTCTCCGGTAGGTAACCCTTGGTGCTTCCGGGAACGCCTTTTCCGGTAGTATTTCCGCAGGATATTGTTTACGTTTGGGAGGGCGTTTGAAAAATATAGTTATTAGGGCAGGCGGCCTGGCGCTTTTATTTTGTCGCTGTTTGTTGAGCCCGTCATACCTTTTGAGATTAGATACACATTGGTACACCTGATTGAGCGAGCGTTTTGGGTGGTTAATTGTTCATAAGGGTGGACTTGAGTTCGTCTAGATGCTTTACGTAGTCACTGTCATCACTGCATACTCTTCTAAGTCTAGTGGCTTGTCCTACAAAGATCCCTTGTTTGCAGTATCTCGGGTGATGACTTTTATAATCTAGATACTGCTGCCTGTCTGTTGGTTTTCTAAAAAGAGTAGATTTAAGTTTACCGTTGTCTAGAATGACGGTAGTATCTAGGAAGTTCACTTCTTTTTCAGAATGCTGGCAGGAAAATTTAATAGTCGGATGCGAAGAATTTAGATGAGATATAAACGTTTTTAGAGTCGCGCGACCGTGTTCCCAAATCATGAAGATGTCGTCTATGTATCGGAGGTAAACCTGAGGTTTATGCAGAAAAGAGTTTAGTAGAGTGGCTTCAAGTTGACCTATGAAAATATTGGACCTACCCCTATATAAAGCGTGCCAGTCAGGCGAGTGGTTGCCCTGACGAACTCAAGTCTCTTTGCTGAAACGTTGGCAACAATCGTCGTTGCTACCTTGTTCGAAGTTTTCTTTTCTTGTAATATATATATATATATATATATATATATATATATATATATAAGAGAAGAAAAATTTCGAACAAGGTAAAAGCACGATTGTGGCCTACGTTTCAGCAAAGAGAACTTGCTTTCCTTGCTATATATATATATATATATATATATATATATATATATATACCACCCCACAGCGCAGACAACCAATTCCTTTACATAAATACCCGATAAAGTGGAGGGGAAAAACAGCCCCGCCGGTAGCGTAGTGGTCATCGCACCAGACGCGTATTTGGAGGTCATGGGTTCGGATCCCACCAGGCGGGCATTTTTTCTCCACTTTCTTTCTTTCTTTCTTCCGAAAATTCTTTATCTGTTTCAGTGACCTACCGCATCCTCTCCTTTGCTTTCCTCGGCAATCTTGGCTGCCAATTCTTATTTCTGTATTATTTCAACGAGCCCCTCGTTTCCCATTCTGATTCGCTACATCCATAGCGAGGGTCTCTGTTCTGGCAGTCCTGATGCCATAGGTAGCTTAAAAGGGTTCAACGCTGGTCGACCACTCTTGACATGTCGTAGACACTCGAGTCACGACCCGGGGATAAAAAAGAAGTTCCATTCACCCCGAGTAGTCCAATTCGGAGGGTATATAGCGGTGCGACGATGAGCGAGGACAAAACCAAGCGGTCGTTCCAGCTGGATCAGAGCGAGTCCGAGACAAGCGGGTGCGATGGGGCGTGACCAAATCTTGACAATGATAGTGAGCTGATCTTGGTGCATGCTTACAGAAGGAAGATTGTCAGTTGCACTGTCCTGACTCTGGCATATCCACAGACAGGAAATTGTCCGTTGCATCTCTCGGTGACTATCTTCGTTACAATATATATTTATGTAGTGTGAGGCCCAGGGCAGGAGTCGTCGGGCACCGGTTGATTAGGTGAATCTCGCAAAGAGCGACAGGCTAGCGAGCCAGGTCGAGTGCTGAGATCCCCAAACACACACCGATGATGATAGCGTGAGGACGACGATGTGCGTGGCGACGGCTCCGGTCTTTTCGGTACAGGACGTTTCGGTACAGGGCGTTTCGGTACGGTCTTTTCGGCGCACGGGCGTTTCGGTACACGGGCGTTTCGGGACACGGGCGTTTCGGGACACGGACCTTTCGGTACAGGACATTTCGGTACAGGGCGGTTCGGTACAGGTCGTTTCATTTCGGCGAGCGCTTTAGGCTGCGAGCGTTGTTTACGGGGTGGTTACAAGCACGGAATTTGTACCTATTTATTACAGATGTTCTTGTTCGAAATTCTGCGTTATTTTAGGCCAGCAGTTGGTTATGCGGCCTTCCCAAAAAAACCTCTGTTGATTTGTTAAATATTAGCTGCGATATTTGTAGCATTCAGACAACCTATAAGTGTTCATTATTTTGTTTCTTAGTGACCTATTATCACCAGAATGTTATATAACAAATCAGTGATAGTATCATCGTGTTTTTCACTCTTTTTTTTTTGACGACTTATTATCACCTGTTTATTTTTTCGAAAATCAGTGAGGTAAATATTTTCTTTTTGCACTTTGCGGAAACCCTTCGACAACGGTTGCGGGAATGAGTCCCACCGCACGGGGAAGGAACCTGTCCCTTTATAACGTAATGACGAAGAAGTTGCAATTTCTTGTGTTTCTGCATTTGTGTGCGTTGCTTTCTTCTGATAACGCAAGTACTTGAGGTGTTATTAGCAATGCATTACGGAAGGCACCTATTGTACCTTGCCGCACGCTTCCGTCCCGACTTATTCGTAGTTAGCAGGGACTGCGGCGGGTTTATTGTGTTTCTGAATCAAATTTGGAAATGCTTTGTAATGACATTGAAAGCACTCTGTAATGTTTTATGCAGCATACATACAGTTATTCTTCTTCGCAAGGACTGCTCATCTGAAATTCTTGGCGTTTTGCTAATATGGTCGTGACCTGAGACCAATGTCACCTGCTGCTCCCCATAATCAGTACTTTTTTGAGCCGCACAGCGTTAAAATGATGTTCGCAGAAGCAGGTTGTCGGCACGACATTATACATGACATATATATATATATATATATATATATATATATATATATATATATATATATATATATATATATATATATATATATATATATATATAAACAAGTGCCGACTGCAACAGGCATGCTGCAGGTTAAAATGAGCCGCTGCAACTCAAATCGCGTGGGATGATGTAAGTGAAAAACCCAATGTAACACATTAGCGCTACTATTCCGACGGATAATGTTTCTAACTGCACTGTTAAACCATTTCATTCTTATTTATAAGCTAGGTGTTTACTTAGTTTAACAGCCCTGAAGAGCGCTTAGTGCGTAAGAAATATTTCCCGCAGCAAACATGCACGTCAAAGCAGCGTCCCCGAATAGGAGCCACGTTGGATCGTGGCTCATTGGTACCTCTGAAGTACGGTACTTTTGTGACAAAGAACTTCGCTACTCAGAACAAAATTTGTCTAAGTAATTGAATAATCGATTCAAAGAACATTTATGCGAGAAGTAAACAAATGAAACAGGATCGAGGAACTATCCTCAACAAATATTTACAGGAGAAATCGCTTGAAAAGCATGCGGATTCGTAAGTAAGCGTTAAATAATCACAATATGAGCTCAGAAGCCGTCTAAAGAAATAGATCCTAGAGATCCTGTGCAAAATCAAATCAAAACAAAAACAAAATAAAGAAATAACTGATATGTTCATGCAGCGAAAACTCTTTAAACCCGTAATTTTTTTATTCTGGACCAAAATTTTGGACCGAAGGGGCTGCGGAACCCCAATTGAGGTTCCCCGTGGGGTCAGTCACCTGTCTTACCAGAATTTCTTTGGACGCACGGACAGTGGGGGAGGAGCGTGCATGGCTTGCGGCGGAGCTTGCCTAAAACGCTCGCCCTAAGATCGGGCTCCCGCTGACATTCGTGCCGCTAACCATTCGGGGTACCAAGGCATGTTTTTTTTTTTTTTTTTTTTTTTTTTTAAGCAGAATGCGCCGAAGCCCAAGAGATCACGTGGGCGACGACGGTGTGGGAAACGCGAGGGCACAAATAAAAAATTCAGCCCCGCGAGAGGACGAATATTTAGTATTTCTTTTTTTATTGTAGTGTTTAACGCGCCGACGCAAAACGCAGGCGATGAGGCGCGCGGTAGTAGATGGCTCCGGATTAATTTTGACAACCTGGGGATCTTTAACGTGCGCCGAAATCTCGTACATACGGGCGTTTTTGCTTTTCGCCTCCATCAGAAAAGCGGCCGCAGTGGCCGGTAATCGAACCCGCGACCTCGTGCTCAGCAGCGCAACGCCTTAGCCCCTGTGCCACCGCGGCGGGTAGAAAATACATAATGATATTGTCGCTAAAGAAACGAAGTAATGAACAAGCTATACATTTTCTGGCTACGGTTACGCAAATAGGCATTTTTTTGGCAAGGCCGCATAAATTTCTACTGGACTAAAGTAACGCAGAAATACAAGCAACAACAGTTGTAATAAACAGGTTCGATGTATACTTGCAACTCCCATGTTAACAACGCACGCGAATTTGGCCGCCTCAAACGCTCGCTCGAATTCGTTTTCGCACCGAAACGACCTGTACCGAACCGCCCTGTACCGAAATGTCCTGTACCGAAACACCCGTGTCCCGAAACGCCCGTGTCCCGAAACGCCCGTGTCCCGAAACGCCCGTGTACCGAAAAGACCGTACCGAAACGCCCTGTACCGAACCGCCCTGTACCGAAAAGACCTAGACCCGAAGTGTCCGGTCTTTTCGGTACAGGACGTTTCGGTACAGGGCGTTTCAGTACGGTCTTTTCGGTGCACGGGCGTTTCGGTACACGGGCGTTTCGGGACACGGGCGTTTCGGGACACGGACCTTTCGGGACACGGCGTTTCGGTACAAAGACGAATTTCGACCAGTGCTTTAGGCTGCGGGCGTCGTTTACGGGTTGGTTACAAGCGCGGAATTTGTACCTATTTATTACAGGTGTTCTTATTCGAAATTCTGCGTTATTTTAGGCCAGCAGTTGGTTATGCGGCCTTCCCGAAAAAACCTCTGTTGATTTGTTAAACATTAGCTGCGATATTTCTAGCATTCAGACAACCTATAAGTATTCATTATTTTATTTCTTAGCGAGCTATTATCACCAGAATGTTATATAACAAATCAGTGACAGTTTCATCGTGTTTTTTCACTCCTTCTTTTGACGACTTATTATCACCTGTTTATTTTTTCGAAAATCAGTGAGGTAAATATTTTCTTTTTGCACTTTGCGGAGACCCTTCGACAACGTCTGTGGGAACGAGTCCCACCGCACGGGGAAGGAACCTGTCCCTTTATAACGTAATGACGAAGAAGTTGCAATTTCTTGTGTTTCTGCATTTGTGTGTGTTGCTTTCTTCTGATAACGCAAGTACTTGAGGTGTTATTGGCAATGCATTACGGAAGGAACCTATTGTACCTTGCCGCACGCTTCCGTCCCGACTTATTCGTAGTTAGAAGTGACTGCGGCGGGTTTATTGTGTTTGTGAGTAAAATTTGGAAATGCTGTGTAATGACGTTGAAAGCACTCTGCAATGTTTTATGCAGCATACATACAGTTATTCATCTTCGCAAGAACTGCTCATCTGTAATTCTTGGCGTTTTGCTAATATGGTCGTGGCCTGAGACCAATGTCACCTGCTGCTCCCCATAATCAGTACTTTTTTGAGCCGCACACCGTTATAATGATGTTCGCAGAAGCAGGTGTCGGCACGACATTATACATGGCATATATATAAAAAAACAAGTGCCGACTGCAACAGGCATGCTGTAGGTTAAAATGAGCCGCTGCAACTCAAATCGCGTGGGATGATGTAAGTGAAAAACCCAGTGTAACAGTTTAGCGCTACTATTCCGACGGATAATGTTTCTAACTTCACTGTTAAACCATTTCATTCTTATTTATAAGATTGGTGTTTACTTAGTTTAATAGCCGGGAAGAGCGCTTAGTGTGTAAAAATATTTCCCGCAGCAAAAATGCACGTCAAAGCAGCTCCCCCGAATAGGAGCCACGTTGGATCACGGCTTATTGGTACCTCTGAAGTTTACATACGGTACTTTTGTGACAAAGAACTTCGCTACTCAGAACAAAATATAAAAGAATGTCTAAGTAATTGAATAATCGATTCAAAGAACACTTATGCAAAAAGTAAACAAATGAAACAGGATCGAGGAACTATCCTTAACAAATATCTACGGGAGAAATCGCTTGAAAAGTATGCGGATTCGTAAGTAGGCGTTAAATAATCACGATATTAGCTCAGAAGCTGTCTAAAAAATAGATCCTAGAGATCCTGCGCGAAATCAAATCAAAACAAAAACAAATGAAAGAACTAACTGATATGTTCATGCAGCGAAAACTCCTTAAACCCGTAAATTTTTTATTCTGGACCAAGTTTTGGACGGAAGGGGCTGCGGAATCCCAATGGTGGTTCCCCGTGGGGTCAGTCACCTGTCTTCCCGGAATTTCTCTGGACGCACGGGGAGTGGGGGAGGAGCGTGCATGGCTTGCGGCGGAGTTTGCATAAAACGCTCGCCCTAAGATCGGGCTCCAGCTGACATTCGTGCCGCTAACCATTCTGGGTACCAAGGCATGGTGTTTTTCGCAGAATGCGCCGAAGCGCAAGCGATCACGTGGGCGACGACGGGATGGGAAACGCGAGGGCGCAAATAAAAAATTCAGCCCTGTGAGAGGACAAATATTTAGTATTTCTTTTTTTTTTTATTGTAGTGTTTAACGCGCCGACGCAACGCAGGCGATGAGGCGCGCCGTAGTGGAGGGCTCCGGATTAATTTTGACCACCTGGGGATCTTTAACGTGTGCCGAAATCTCGTACACACAGGCATTTTTGCTTTCCGCCTCCATCACAAAAGCGACCGCCGTGGCCGGAATCGAACCAGCGACCTCATGCTTCAGACATCCCGGTTTTGCAGTGTCTAGGCTGGCTGCTGTGGAATTGCGGATAGTGCCGATGGTATGCATATGAAGAATAGTTTTAAGCCTGCCTTGAGGCACAGTGGTTGTGACATCTAGTGAAGTATACGCGGGTTTGGACGTAGAACGACTAGGTGGAGCGCGACTATGCGTTTAATCAAGCATGACAACAAAGGTTAGAACAATTCGCGTCGAAGTACCCGTTAGATGATGAATATATCATTGGTGATGTATAAATAATTCATGACCCGGCAGCACGACGCCGCATTCGCGCTCAGAACGTATGCTCGCGCGGCATTTACGAGGCTGTTTTGGCAACGCTAGAGGTAAGATGCTAGAAAACACATTATAGATTGTTTTAAAATGTGTTGTAGAGCTTTCAAATTGACATATTAGCGGGTAAGATAATAGCTGTGAAGTTGCTTATTAATCGCGACCTATTGCGTTTCAAAGGGAGCACTGCCAGGGTTACGTGAAAAACGCATTAAAAAAAGGGTCCCTAAATACGTTTGAACGTGGTCGCTTACGCATTCTTGAAAGACGCGCTCAAGGATTTCTGAGCAGAATGTCCCGTTTTAGCGAACAGCACGACGCTCACAATTACGCTTCGACTTTTGCCATTTCTTCTCTGCGCTCATTGTAAATCCTCGCTTTCTTTCGTACATTCTTCCCTATCATGTGTTCGCATAAAGTTTGCACGTCTCCTCGTGTTTATGCGTGTTGGAGATATAATTAATGCTATTTTTCAGCCTTTTTCTTGCATTCCCCGAAACTTTAAGCACTGCTCTTGATTTGACTGCACTGCGTCGACGCCGACACTTTTCGTCAGTCAGTGCTGTTTGCAGCTCTATTGTGTCAACCGTCCTTTTAGATCGCATCTCTTTATGCGCTGAACGGAGTCGACATCGGCGTCGGCGTAAGCGAGCGAAGGGGAAGAACAGGAGAGCATGACAGAGAGCCATGGAAGAGGGAGAGAGAGAAAGTGTTTATTGAGCATATATTTACAAGGCGAAGTTTTGCGAACGCGCAGCGCAGCGGAAAATAAAGGACGAACGTGAAGAGGAAAGCTGGTGTACGTACAACGGAAGCGTGAGGGGAAAGAGTTGAGCGTAGCTCCGCACGAGGCGTGCTCCACAGTGGCGATCTCCACCCTCCCCAGTTCCCGTCTATCCTCTTATCCTCCCCTCCCCTTCACCATGGTCCTTTTCATCCTGCCCATCGGGCTCCATCCCCTTCGTTTTTGAGTACCCCAGCTGATTGAGCGCTTTCGCCGACTTATATATAGGTTGAACTCACCGGCGAGGCACGCTTGCAGGAAACCACGTGTGTGCGCCATGACTGGTTACGTCGGGCTCCGCGGGATGGCGGTACCTGTTCGTGCTAAGCACATGAAGTGTGTTGGAAGTTCCAAACTCTACCCCAACGAACGCAAAGTAATGCCTCGACTGCAATGCGACTGCGATTAAGAACATCTCTATTGACACCACCGTTCAGAATCGGGTTGAAATGGAGCAGGCGACGCACGCCGGTGTTTTCTTTTTTCTTTTTTTTTCTGCGGCGGGCGGGTGCTGTGGCACAATCCGCGCTATGTACGTGGCGCTTCGGCCACGTCCTGTGCCGCTTCTATAGCCAAGGGCCGCTTCTATAATATCATCTATAGCCAAGGGACGTTACCGCGTCTTTAGCTGCTTTCATTGTATTTTTTCTATGTAATTATATATCGAGGGTCCCTGTGCAGTATCAACTATGGGACCCTCGTCTGGATATATCTTCACATGTAACCTTCATCTTTTACAATAAACTTCTTCTTCTTCACTTCCTGGAATTATATAATAAATTTCATGCTACAGTTCTGTCCTACACCTGCCCAATCAACCACCGGTCGTCCATCGACCGTGCAACGTACGTCCATTCCGTCTATAGCGGACGTCTGTGGGACGTCCGTTTCAGATCCGATGTACATACCATGTACGTCCGTGGGACATCCGGATTTAACACTTCTTTGCGTCCTTTCGGACGCCTGAAAGTGGAGGTATTTTGGATATTCAGTAAAAATTTGCAGAAAGACAAATGTTATATTAACGAGAAACCCACGATGAATACTACACGGCACAACGTTAACGCACTACCGTACAGACGAGTATGCACGAACGCGGTAAACTTGCTTCATACGTTTTGTTAGCGGTTCTCAATTCTTATATATCCCTCGCCAGGAGTTCATCGTTGAAGTCGGCGAGCTACTTTAAAAGAGCTAAAAAATTAGGCTTAATTTTAGTGATATACAGATGAAACTTTCAATATGCAAGTCAGGGTGTGGATATACAAAATCTTGCGAATTGAAAATTAGAGTAGCTTTTCTGTTTTTGCTTTCACAATCAATTTACGCCATTATTAAATGCTTCGTGGTAACAGTGTACGGTCACGGGAGGATTTTCCTTCGGACATACGGAAATGTATATCCTTTGTACATCCGTCGCTGGATTTCCACTGTACGCCCGCAAATGTACATTCAGACGGATGTAAAGTGGCCGTCCAAACTTGGCATTCGACGTTCGGCTCTTTTCCGGACGTTCCACGGACGTCCGTGGTTGCTTGGGCGGGTCCACCTCCACACATAATGCTCGAAGTGTCGCCGCCGTCAGGCAGCATACAACCATGGTGTGACATTGTCTGACACCATAATACAACGCTGATGCTGGAGGCGTTTCCGAGTGAGGATCGGAGGCGCCGCCGCGTGAGTTCGTCCGCTACTGAAAGCGTGTTCGGCGGCGCGGTCTGTTCGAATTTTCGTGCGAGTTATCCTGCGTTTTCTCTCACTGGAAGACACAGAATACCCCTTAACCCTAACTGCAGAGTCGAGGAGCTCGAAGGCCCCGAAGCTAGTTACAAATATAAAAGACTCGAATATGACAGAGTTTCAAATTTCCCGTCACACAGCGGGAGGAATGACGTCACTGGGGACGACTTTTTTGCCATGAAGCAATACTACGACTAGAGTGTACTAGAAGTTTTAGAGTGGCCCGAGCGGCGGCCTCTCCCATTGCTCCGCCGGGTCGACTTTCGCGCAGAAAATAAAACCGGAATAGCGGCGGCGCTGCTGTCGTCAACAACTGAACAGCCGGCGCTCCCCGGCACTAGCTCCCAGCCTGCGCGCGGCAATATTTGCGTTGCTCGCTGCGGTGTTTTGCGCTTGCGAAGCTTATTTATTTTGGATTATGAAGTTTAACGCGCCGGCGCTACACAGGCGATGAGGCAAGCGGTACTGGAGGGCTCCGGATTAATTTTAACCACCTGGGGATCTTTAACGTGCGCCGAAATCTCGAAGACACGGGCGTTTTTCGCTTTTATCATCCATCACAAAAGCGGCCCAGCCGCGGCCGGGAATCGAACCTGCACCTTTGGTCAGCTGATTTAGAAAGTAGACGCAGAAACGTTATGACTCCGCTTGAACGATACTTTCTCATTTTTTATGCATTTTCTGAAAACGCTAATTGTTGATATACAGTCCCCTCTCGTTAACTCAAAGTCGTAAAATTAACTGAAAATTTTGAGATAAGTGCAGAGTTTCAAGTTAAGTCAAATGCAGAAAATTTGTAGCCAGGTCCCTGAAATAACAGCTAGTGGCGCTAACAAAAGCACTATTGCACAGGGGAGATTTCGTAATGAAGGCAAAATAATTTGCAGGAAAAAAAAACTTTTATTATTGCAGAAGAAAGAACTGTGTAGCGCTCGGCTGTTTCGCGTTCGCATCTGCACCCCAGAAAAGCGTACCCGAGCTTCTCAATGCATCGCATGAATTGGTGTTCGCCACCGCTACATTTTACCTTGTTACAAAGCAGACACAGCATGTATGTTGTTTCTGCCGTTGCACGCATGCACTTCTGGAGGCTCCTCCTCGTCCGCATGATCAGCTGCGTCGTCCACAGCAATGATGTACGCGCCAGACAGCATTCCGCTAACGGGGACGCGTAGTCCGCGTAAACTTGCACTTGATCATTCGAACGGGGACCTTATCAGCTGCCTGCAGCGGACTTTGCCTTTTATCCTCTCTGCCAGTATTTCGAGACATCCGTGGTCCTCCGAAAAAACGTTTCGAGATAAAGAGGGCAAATGCTTAGCGCCTATGGGAGGTAAACACACTGTGAGAAAAAGTTTCGAGAAAATATTTTGAGATTTTGAGACAGGCACCAGGAATGTTTTTCCCTTCCCTTTCTTGACTCTGCGCATGAAGCAAAAGCGGTGGCGCACATTCTATATAGGCTGCAAAAAGTTTGTTTTTTTACGTCCTCATTTGGAACAAAAATACCAAGAGCCTTCTTCTGGGCTACCCCTGCCGTTGATGCTTGTACTGTCGTTAGTGGGCTTTCTTATTTTATTAACCTGCTATGTCGCATATTGCAGGCACTTGGTAAGGAAGTGTGTACTGAAAACGAAGTACCAAGTCTGAATCACCAATCCTGCATGCCAGAGGAAGATGCCGCTGTGTTTACTACCTCTTGAATTTTGGGCGGGGGGGGGGGGGGAGGGGAGGGGGAGGGGGGGGGGGGGGGGGGGGCTTCTGAATTTTTCCGTGCATTTTTGAAAGTTTATTAGCGATCTCTAGGACGTTTTTACCAGTTGCTTCAGCAACAAGGAGCTCCACCATGACAGCGTTATGGATGTGCCGCAGCCCTTATTCACAGCAAACACCTTAACGGCGTTGGTTGCGACCAGCACGTGAGACCTTGACAGCAGATTTGGTTGGGTTCTGTATACATTGTGGCACGGATTCATTTCTATATAAAATGTTTAATCAAGTTCCGTGATTACATGCGAAGGTGGGAGCAACACCTTAAACTTAGCCGTCGCTAATGATCGAGGGCGAGTTATGAAAATGCGTGGGGCAAAAATGTCAATTTAAACCTCCATGTTAGCGTTATTCCTAAACCTTTACCTGTGTAGACTATGTGCATGATTTCCCGCGTTACATTTCATTTTCTGGGCTATCGAAAATGAAAACAAAATGTGTATTTTGTTCCAGTTCCGTTTATTTGAACCTCCATGTTAGCGTTCTTGAACCTTTACCTCTATAGTAGACGTGGTATATTTCATTGTTGTCGCGGTCAATATATTTTCTGATCTATGTTTTGCATTTGCTTTATGTACGTGTAATTGTACCATCAGCATACTTGTGAATTAAATTTGTGTTAATTTGATTCAACTCCTTTTTTGACCTAATCAGGTGAAAGGTGGTGCGATTAATAGAGCGTTGCGGGAATAGTTATATGAAAGACGGTCATTGGGACAACTGAGCTAACCGCTGGGCTAACCCCTTTTTAGTTAAAAGGATGCCTCGCTGGCGCGCGTCATTTTCTGATCGGCCACCACGGTGACCCGTAATTATCCCAAGCGGGCCACTGCTTAAATACTGCTATAATAACAACTCACGCAATAAAAAACAAGCGCAGCTTATGATATTAACCCACATAACTGCAGTCCGAGCGTAAATTGCAAGACAATAAATAAAAAATTTATCTGAGAAGCTATCATCCCAGTCCTCATATATATTTTTTCATGCCATTTGCGTCGACCAACGTTAACGCTGCACAATAAGGACACAATCATAAAGCAATCATGAACTGGATCATACCAGGCAATTTCACGCAAAATACTTTTATTGAGAAATTGAAAACGCGAAAACGTCGCTGCAATTACTTTATTTACAATCCGCTACGAATGCTGCAAAGGAAAATCCGTAACTTTCCTTGTTGTTGTCGAGCGGGAAAGGCAAAACTAACGCAAAATGAGCTGCAGCGTTGGTTTTTCATTTCGTTACCCACAGTCCACTGTACCTACAGTATATTTAAGCAATTGGACGACCCGCAGAAGAAATTACAAGCGCTCCGCGCGTAAAGCTGCAGCGTTTCCTGGCACGCGCGCGGCCGTGCGCGCGGCCGGCCGCCGCTTTCGCTTTCAGTTGTCGTTGACTACAGCGCCGCCGCTATTTTCTGCGCGAAACGAGCACCTCTCCGGGCGGCCGGTCGGGCCGCTCTAAAACTTCTAGTACACTCTACTACGACCGTGCAATCATGCTTGCTGGTGGTAGCTTTGTGTCGTAGCCGCCAATAGCCCTGTGACGTCATAAGGGGAGCGTCAGAAAATGGCTGGTCTTTGCACGATATCTAGCTTAATTATTTAGGGTTTTCGTTTATGTTGGCACTATTGTTATTTTGACGTGGTACCTTTGCGAAGGAACCGAAACTCTATTTTGTGTTCATGGACTATTTAAGAAATCTATGGCCGCGTTGTTCTGTGCTTGTCCACGCTTCCTGCCGGTGCGAGCGATAGCGCAAGAATTACTGCGAGTGAGCAGCATTTGTATAAAAAAATTCTGGTTGATTACTCTGTCATAGATAGATAGATAGATAGAAACTTTATTGTTCATGGGAAGGTTAGGGCGAATCAGCCGCCTCGGTCCAGGCAGCCGCTGAGGGCCCTGATGATGTGGGCCGCCAGTTCCCGTTGCTGTTGGAAACTCGCCGCAACAGCCAGCCACTCTCCGGTGTAATTGTGTGGTTGGGTTGGGTTGTAGGGGCACTCCCACAGAATGTGGTCCTGGGTAGGGGGAATAAGGCAGTGGGGACAGAGTGGGACAGGGGTGTCTGGCGTGCGTTGGAACAGATGGAGCCGAGTGGGTGTGTGCAGTGTATATGTTTGCGCCTGCCGAATGACTACTTGCTCGCGACGGGTAAGCCCGGAATGGAGGGGAGGGAACGTGCGGCGTATGCTTAGAATGTCTGCTAAGGTGGGGAGCGGAGGGGGAGGACAAGGATTTGTGTCGCGAGCGTCGACAGGGGCCCGGAGGAGAGCTTCGCGGGCAAGCTGGTGAGCTCGTTCATTCCCTGCAACGCCTGCGTGACCAGGGATCCAGTGCACGTGAAAAGGCCCTTTAACGTTGTTGAAGAGGGACAGTGAGGAGGGGAACGCAAGACCTTGAGCCAGGTGGTAGCATGCTGACTTCGAATCGGTGTAGATATTGGTCGTGCGGACGGGGGATGTGTTGTCAGCAGCGGCAAAAGCGATAGCGAGAAGTTCGGCTTCTTCTGGGGAGGTGCAGCGTCGAGTGATGGAGTAGTGAGTACCTTCTGAAGTGATGAAGGCGACCGCACCGAGGTTATCTTCAAATGCCGCATCTGTGAATACGTGGCGGCTGTCGGTATCACGGTTTACTTTCTTGGCGTAGTATGCGGCACGAATAAGACGGCGTTTGGGATTGCGTTCCTTGTCCATGTGGCGGGGAATAGGTGCTACGGTAATATGTTGGAGTATTTTGCTGTCTAGAGGAGTTGTTTGAGGTCGGGGAGGACGGGACGGGTATCCTAATGTGCGTAAGATATGAAGACCTGTTGCAGTTTCGGAGAGGCGTTGACGTTGGTGGCTGCGGTGGATGTCAATTATGTCAGTAACCGTCGGGAGAACACCAAGTTGCGCAAGTCGGGTGGTGCTAGTGGTAATAGGAAGACCCAGAGAAATTTTTGTCGCTTTGCGGATTAGAGCGTCAAGCTTCCCTTCCAAGGTGCGCGATAGGACGACGTACGGCGCTTGATAGCGAATGCGGGAGAGGATAAGAGCATCGCGGAGTTGAAGAAGGTCCTGTTCTTTGAGTCCCCTGGAGCGTGTAGTGACACGGCGCAGCATGTTAAGAATGGGTTCGGCCTGACGGAGAATGTGCTGCACAGCCAAACCTCCTCCTCCATCAGATTGCATGTGAAGGCCAAGAACTTTCAAAGTTTTTTGTGGGTAGATGGTGTTGTCATGGTGATGAAGGACAACTTGAGGTGGTTTCCACTTACGGGAGTGCACAAGCAGCAATGAAGTTTTCTCAGCCGAGCAAGCTAGACCGATAGTGTGAGCTGCTTGATCAACGGCTATGAGGGCGTCTTGAAGGGTGTCTTGAATGAATCCCGGACTGCCGCTCTTGATCCAGATAGTGATGTCGTCGGCATACAGAGAGTACTGAATTTCGGGGAAAGATTGTAGAGCACGGTGGATACGGCGCATGGCGAGGTTAAATAATGTAGGAGAGAGGACCGCACCCTGAGGAATGCCTCTCTGAGGGTGAGGTACCGCGTCAAGCTTGTGGTCGCCAATTTGTATGGTCAGGGTGCGAGATTGAAGAAAGTCCCGGACGTAACTGTACATGTTCGAGCCGCAATTTGTCTCTGCTAGTTCTGAGAGCATAGCGTCGTGATCCACATAGTCAAATGCCTTCATTAGGTCTATAGCGAGGATGGCTTTCAGCTGGGCTGAGCTGGGAGACTGAAGGATGTCCTCGTATATGCGAAGCAGTGTGTCTTGAGTAGATAGCTGTGAGCGATATCCAATCATAGAGTGAGGGAGTGCTTGGGTATCCTCTAGATGTTTCTGAAGGCGATTTAGGGCCATACGCTCCATAACTTTGCCAACGTGAGAGGTCAGTGTTATTGGACGGAGATTAGGGAGATCTAGAGGTTTACCGGGCTTCGGGATGAAGATCATGTGGCCCTTCTTCCATAAGTTGCAGAGTGGTATTTGTCCTGTCCAAACGAGGTTGATGGCATGTAAGAGATGGTGTTGGTCAGCATCTGACATATTCCGAAGTAGGGCGGTAGTTACAGAGTCGGGACCAGGAGATTTGCTGCCTCTACACATACGGAGGGCGATGCGAAGCTCAGCCAAGGTGAATTCCTCATCGGAATCGGTAAAACACAAGAGTGAAATGTGCAACGAAATCTGCAGCTGAGCATGATTTGCGGGTCGGCGGCTGTCTTGTAGTGTGCTTGACGAGCGACGTCCTGCTGGCGGGTCGCTTCGGCAAAGGTGTGCTGGCGTCATTTCCGAGACGGATATGACGTCAGTGAAGTCTTGATGTATCCCGACATAAAACACTTTCGTGTTGAACTATAAAACCCGAAAACGAACAACCCGAAGTATAACGTACTTTTTAGTACTAAAGGTTGCTTCCCCGCAAGAAGACCCTGTGTGAAGGGGTGCACCCTTTACAGGCCGCTTGCTTCGTTGTACTGGCGATATTTCCGTGACGGATTTGACGTAAGTGAAATCTTCGTGAATCCCGGAATAAAACACTTTCGTGTTAATACATTTGAGCCCCTGGAACACCATGGAATGACAGTGAAGAGCGGGGCTTCAACGCAACTGTGGGCTTCGTAAAAGCCTACGAACCAGAGACCAGTTTGGGGCTGTTTATCTTTCTACAATTCTGTGTGTAAAGAAATGCGCGCTCGAGATGTGCGATAAGTAAGCTACCTAAAATGTTTTCTGCGGGGCACTACGAGTTCGCAAGCGTCGGCGAGGAGTGCTCCAGGGTTCCCTGTCAGGTTTCAATCGTTGTAATGAAAATGTTTTTTTTTTTTCGCTGGCTTTTTAATTTTATTGTATATAACTTAATACAGAGGTGCGAAGCAGTTGCAGAAAGGGAGGATATTCCTGAAGAAACCTAAACTAATATGAATTATTGGGCATAAAAATGATTGCGATGACAGAGAGAGAGAGAGAGAGGGGATATGAAGCCAAGGTGGGCTCAAGACCTTAAAAGGGCCATGCAGACAAAATACAAGTTTGTCTTATTCGAATGATTCGGTGTTTTATAGTGCCCCCAGCGCTTGTCCAGCACCAAACCATGCTTTATTCATTGAGAAATTAAATAATTTATGCCATAGTTTTGATTCTTCCGCTGAATCATGTATTCCATAGCGTCTGCGATAACGTACCCAGGGAAAGTATTGAAGCGAGCGTAAGTATGCGGACTAGGGCTGTAGCGAAAGGCGGAACGCCTTCAGTCCTCCTAGATGGCGCCACCATACTCCTCGGGACCGCTGTCCACCCCCTCGTTTTGTTTTTGACCAGATTTGTGCCTGGATAATGTTTATTACCGATGATAGTGCTCGCTTCGTGAAACATTGGGTATGCTCGACAGAGTCACAAAAGACACTGTCGCTTATGCCAGTCGACCAGTTTAAACTCAATGCTTCAGATAGCTGTGCAGCATAACCGACATAGTGCGCGCAGCACGAAGTGGTGCTTCTATGTTTACGTGTGCGTTCGTAACTTCCATTGTTTACACCAGCATCCTTACTGTAATAATATGCATTAAATTTAAGCGCATACAGCTCGTTCTTGGAGCTCTTTGCCCTTGTTGGCCTTGCGCCATTAAACACCAACCATCATCATCACTCATTCTGCCCCATGTCTTCCTCCATGCCTATAATAACCCCTGCTTAGCTTGCGTTGGATTTTGCCGGTAGCAGCCAGCCGCGCAGCTGCCCATACAGGGATTTATACACCCCCTCCCAATACCCCTCAGAAGGGTTTCGACCCCCCCCCCCCAAAAAAAAGAGAAAGATTCCACAACCACGAGCACCCTGCCCAGGGATTTATACACACCCCCCAACAACCCCCAACAACCCCCAAGACGGACTGCGACACCCCCCCCTCCCCCCCCCCCCCCAAATCGAAATTCTGGATAAACCCGTGCGCCCATAATACGTCATGGGTTCTAGTACGGGAAGTGAGCTAGTGGGGAGCATGGCCATTCTCTTTTTTCCTAATTGCATAGCTTATTTGAGCGAAGTTTGCGTTAAAACTTAGGTCAGCTTCAAAAAATACCGCCAGCCATGGGTCAGGGGCGGATTCTAGGAAGTGGTCCTTGATGTGATAACTTAGTTTGCTCGGAAGGGCCATAATAGTGGCTCTGGCACTCGGAAACACTGCATCGGTGCCTACAAGATCACTGAGCAGCTTACAAGAGAGATGTTCCGGCCCATTCAGCTTTTACCAACTTCTCTCTGATCTGGGGGCGGAAGGGGTGAGGGAGGAGTTGACAGAAACGACCTTGCGCGGATTGCTGCACAACTGCGAACGTGTGATAGATAGGCTGAATGGACTCCAAAAAGTTGGCGAGTTCCTTTTGTGTGTGTGGGAACGCAGGGTTCGCGGACTCAAAATGGCTTCGCGGACCGCTGGCTGGCCCTCTTTGAGAACCAATGCCTGGTGGGGTAGGTATAGCGGGCGCTAGAATCGGGGTGGTCTCGGCCTTTTCGTAAACCTTCTGGGAGAAGAATCAGTCTTGTTGGTATCGCGTTCGGAGGATGGGAGCAGCATGCGGTCGTGCTGTTTGGCAGTGTTTGAAACCATACAGTTTCTTCCACGTTTGCCAAAAAACTTTGTGTTTGGATTTGGCGGGGTACTGTAGTGCCATCTATATTATACTATTCGAACTGATTGCTATTTCAATCCGAAACCGGAATCTCTCATGTTTTTGCAGCGGTCGTCTCTTGTTTGATACTTTCTGGTCCTGAACGCGGTGAAAAAAATTATAGGACCACAATTCATGCCTTACATCACAGCCGATATAAATCAGTCAGCTCAGACTGCTTGCTCAGCTGACCGGAACAGACATCTAGGCAGCCCAGATGGCAGTGGGAGCGTTTGTGAATTTTTTTTTCGTCTCCCATTGAGAACTTCCGCTATGCGGAGTGTGCACCCGAAAATGAAGTTACGAAATTTTGTAGCATGAGTTAGTCGTTTCGTCCTAATTCTACCGCTTTACCATGGACGCTAAAAGCATGGATCATCAGTCTGCAAATGGAGACACGGAAAGTGAGTCACCTGTCATTTCTTGAAACTGTCTTTTGAAGGGACCCTTAGGCTTAAACTGCAATTTGTTGACGATTTCCGACCGAATGGTTCGCCCCCAAACCTCAGGTAGCTTTAGCAGTTGCAACCTACTGACGTTGGGCCGTCCGCTATCGTGGGAATCGCGCACAACAAAATTTTATAACCTGTCAACAATGCGCAGCGTTAGTTAGGTTTTGTCTCGGTCCGCGTTTTGGGTGACTTCGCGGTGCTTGGTATTGGTCTAATCAAAGTGGTCATCAGCTGACTGAAAGCTCACAAGTGCACTGCCGCGCACGGACCGATGTTCCGAGGCTTTGGGCGTCGGAACGCCATACGCTCCATTACGTTTTATTATTGTCTCTCTATCGTTCGAAATGCAAACAGATAATATCGAGGGATCCGTCGTGGTAGTTACTGCGAAAGGATTCCTGTACTTCAAGCCCTGACGCATATACCCCTCTTTTTTGGTGTCTAGCCTCATCAGAGCTCGATTACGTATCGCGTAAGAGTATGTTCACCGGTAAGAACTCTTCTGGGGCGCTAGAAACTTCCACTTCGAATGTCACCAGTTGCATGGCAGCTCAACATTGCGCCGTAGGAAGCATGCCGACGTCGTTTTGCTTTTGGGGCATTACGGAGGCCAGTCCGTGTCATCAATTTGAGTTCTGAAGATTGGCTCTGATGCAACCTCAATTGCTTTGCGGCTGATTCATACCTCTAGGAACGACTAATGCCCGCACGACTGAGTCACTCATTTATTAAAGAAAACACGACATATTGGAAGACCTGATTGGCTTACCATTCAGCCAATTTTGTCCTGGTTGTCTTGAAGTTGTCAAATTTATCTTCCGCAACAAAGATTAAGCGGGTGACTTTTGTAAAGCCCTTATTTCTCACCAACAAGCTCTGTCGTGTGGTATATACATTGTTTCCTCTGCTTGCGTAGAAGACTTTGCATTTGCTCTGAAAGAAGGAATAAAAAAAAAAACTGATGCCTCGAACACAAATTCGTTCACGTTCTTTTCTTGCTGACGTAAACCACACCAAACTGCTTAACAACGTCGGTGTCATGCAAAACAAGCAAGGGCTTCAGCCATGATTCGTAATGAATAAAGGGGTTGTTAGCACCATATCTTATTTCATACAATCCACTGCTGTTGAATCCTGGGACCCAAATTTTACGCCCTCCCGGTCCCAAGGGAAAATCCTCAGGCACTGACTGCACAGTTACCAACTCAGTGAAATGGTAAAATGTTGCTGTTGCTAAAAGCAGGCCCTGAAACTTCTTGCAGACAGTCTGTGAAGGTATGACAAGTGATAGTTCATCTTCATTTGCTACCACACCCGCCACACCCACACCATCAGGAGGCCCTGGTCCCTGACCAAAACAGGCTATAGTTGATTCCACAAGCTGCGTGCGGCACTGTGGAGGCAACATTGTTGCCAATAGTCCGCCCCCTCAGGGTGCCTAACTCACTGTTAAGGAAACGACAAAAGAGGCGCCGGGGCCTTGCGCTTCCACCTGCCGAGAGGGGAGAAGGAAATGTCTCGGCCATGTCCATGGCCGTTTCCAGTGTTTCCAAGCGAAGGAATTGACAGCTAAACTTTTCAATGAATACCACCTGTAGTTATACATGAGTGCATGATACATCCAGTTTAACTTCCTTTGTCTTCAGTGCATCCCTTGGTCTTAATGTATCGTGGGTTGTCTCTACTGTGTCGAAGGCAGGGTATAAGGTCTGACAACAGTGGTGTTAGGAAGAGGGTCAAAACATGCATTTGAGGATGAATTGCTCGTGGATGCATGCAAACGTGACCGAAAATTTGCCAGGGGGGTAGGGTGCAGAACACTTGAGTGGTCTGTGCAAGCACCTGTGCAGTTTATAGCCAATTTCATGCTCTGCATCACCAAGCTAACTCAAATTTGAATTAGATTGCAGGACAGGCATTCAGTATTCATGGGAGGTCCATGCGAAATATACTGCTTTAACTACACTGAAAATTTCTACCTCTTGAAAACCAGATTTCCACGTAGTCTGCCAAAAAGGACGGCCAGATATGAGAACAGGAGAACAGGAACGCGCGTGTGCACGGCGCAAACAACCAGCAACAATTGGGGATTTTGAACGTGAAATTAAGAAGAGCGTGGCCGTTACGGCCAGGCTAAAGTGACGTTGCAGTCGCCGAGCAAGCGGCCGGCCAGCCAAAGCAAACCTGCGTGCAACCGCATTGTGCACATGGCAGCCGTAGAAGAAGAGCACCCAGCGGAGCTTGATCAGTTCTCCTAGCTGGCCGGAGGATCAAGCAGCCGGCCGGTCAGGATGTCACTTCTGCTTCATGGCCGTTCGCACAACCCGCCAGTAGGTGCAGCGCGTCATCTGCTACAGAGCCATTTTAAATGCTTCTGATTAACAATGCATTTCACAAAGCGGTCAGTCATGTCCTATTTGGTTTTGTGGTAGGTACTGTATGTGGAAAGCAAATTTAGCCGTTGTGAAATTTGATTGCAGTTTGCGTTTAAGGAGAAAAAATGTAATGGCATAGCAAAGAAGAGCGGAAGAATGTGATAAGTTGAGTAAAGGGTTTTCATGGGTATTGCCTGTGATCAGTGAAGTCACACTGTGTGCTAAAGCTTCTAAAAAACCTTGTGAATTTGCAGCGAGGCTGCATATACAGAATATTTGTGCCTGGTCTTGGCACTTAATGGTGAAGTCAAGAATAGAATATGAAGGGAACATGAGCAGTGGTTTTAAAACGTGCATGAAAAGGGCTCTATGTGCCCTTTTCAATGGCACCATGTGCCCATAACAATGCAAACATTGGACAAAACAAAGACGGTATGGAGGCTGATACTGGAAATGAAATATTTAAGAGTGTAGCTTTGAGTTGGTATGGCATGGTTGCATAAATGTGTAAATTGTTAACTGAAGGCACACATTGCTGTGTCTGTGCCTTTCCCTGTTGGTATATCATGCCAGACCAACTCACCCACGCTGCAGATGCAGTGAAAGTGCAAATGCTGCAATGTAGACTCCAAAACGCAGATGCCGAAGTAGTAAATTGCAGCGAACAGCTTGCTACGATTTACTGCTAAATGCAGTGTAGGGGAAGTGGTTCAGACACGCGCTGTTATAAACAAAATGCTTCGATATTTGCTGGCGTGACAGTTTACAAAAAAGATGTTCTTGCAAAATTAACAGCAGTTGTGCCTTAACAAGGACAACCGCAAATGGGCATGCCTTTCCGTAGCAAGACTTGTAAATACATCGCTAGCAGGATAAAGTATATACATAACCAATGGGGCAGTGTGCACCTGGCTGACATATTTCTACTCCCTATGCCTGCGGCAGGAATGGTGTTTGTTGTTTTGTTGGAATTATGCCACTTAATTTTTTTTTCATTAGGAGTGCTAGATTGAAAGCCCGTAATTATTACGTGCTTATTGTAGTATGACCAGTGAATCATGTAAAAGGTACAGCGGACCAGTACATCCTCTCGGGGGAGGGGCCTAGCGGCTCCGTTTACATACGAGAGCACAGGACGATGATTGCCTTCCTTCTTTAACCCACGCTTCTTCACACAAGTGATGCTTATGTTATGAAGGGAGCTTACGGCAACCGAAAATACATTTGAAAAATTTAATATGCATACTTAAAATAGCAAAACAGGGCTTTATGAGTAAAAACTGGGCAGTTGACTTTGCATTGCCCTCAATGAAAGCTATTTTAGCTTTATAGTTTTACTTACAACTATTTTATTTTGTTAATTAAGTTCTATAATTTAATTTTTATGTAAATTTCGTTAATTTTTTCATTTTATTTTGTAATTAACACACGAAAAATGTTTTTCCCCCCATAATATCCAGTCACAGGGACTTTCCAACCCACAGAGGAGCTCACGCAGCACAAGATGTTAGTAAATGTCTTACATCAAAGTTGACTTTGCAATTGGTTTAAGTTATTTCCTGAGCTGCCGCTTGAACATTTGACATTTACTTCGCTTTGGGGAGTTGTCAGAACAGATGCCTTTTTTTGTCTTTAATTTTTCTGACTGGGGTGGATTTTTTTATATTGTTAAATGACTTTTGTACGAAACAGTAAGGTGTAAAAGCTAAAAAACAGTGGCTGGGGTGGCTGTCATAACAGAGCTTGAATAGTGCATGCATTTGGCATTTAGAAGGGACTGACCGGAGGTTCTCCAATTTTTGAACCAGCAGTAATATGCCATTAACTCGAATTTTTAGATTTTGGATAAGAAATGTTAGTTGAGCAGAGAATTAGGTAGCAAAACTTTCAGAGCTCAAGCCTTTATTGTAGATAAACAGCTTATACGTCGATTTACCATACGTAAACTGTGTTTCCTATGTGAAGCACAACTGCGCAAGCTTTTTGCCTGATAAGTAAAATGATAAATTGACATCAAGTGCTCCGATAATACAGGGGAGCAGTAGGGTTTTCTAAAGCAGACAGTCTGCAAGCAGCATTGTTAAATGTTTAGTCTCGTATAAATCACTTCAGACGGAAAATATCTTGCAGGTTGTTTGCCTGGCATTCAACTCTGTTGTAAGAAAGAAATTTCAAAGCCGCTGCTGCACCTGTCTTATGGTCAAATACAACTGAACTAGAGCACAAACAATGGTAATTGTGAAGTGACTGCTGCCGTACAAAACCAGAAGGAAAAAAAAGTTGGGACAGAGAAACCGGGAAGCTGCCAAGCTAGGCCCATTCCAAAGGCTTCGCAAAACACCAAAGGCTTCGCAAAACAAAAAAAAGAACAGTGGAAAATAACGAGCGAATGTCAAACATCCTTGAACCTCGATGTGTGCTTCCTGTTGTGCCTGCATGTGCTCATGCGTGGGACATTTTTTTCCCCCGCTTGCGTTGCTTTAACTTTACTGCCAGGGTTATCTCTCCAGGAACGGCAGTTTGCAACTTCAGTAGCTTTCGTGAGGGGCTGTTTGTCCAAACTTTTGCCCACTCTGGACTCCGAGTTGAAATTCCAGTGATCTGAGTTGAAATTTCGAGCCGAGTAAGTGCTCACTGTGGGGGCCCTGCTGCAATCACCGCAGCCGTTCCCGTTCCAGATGCGGAGGAAGGGTCGCTGTTGCTCCAACTGCGCAAGGAGAAGGAGACCATGGAAACTGAATTCGGACTCAAAAGGGCAAAGTTCAAAGAGCTCTTCATGCAGAAAGAAGGTATGTCATCGTCTTTTCTACTCCTGCAGGAGACATAGCGGCAGAGGGCTGATTGGCCTAAGCCCTTCCAGTCGTGTAGAGCTTTCCACTGACAGCTCGTCTGGTTAGTATAGCCCTTTCGGCCCTGGTGGTGTCAATTGACGCCATCACATGAAAGCGCATAGAGAACGAAACCAAAACTGCTCGTTTCTTTGGGGAATTGTTTTTCATTGATTCCTATTGCGATGGATGTCACTATGGTTTCATAAAAAGAAGCTCCTCCGGTGAAGACGATGTTACGACGTTGAGGCCAAAAAAAATGGCGGTCCGAATTTTATTCCCAGGCTTGTCAATCTATAAATAAGTGCATTACGAAGCTCATTTCTTGTTTGTAGGCTCATGTAGTCACAAAGTTTCGAAAATATGTGTAAGTGATGTCTCTGTTTGACAACAGAAACGTTTTAATTGCCAGATGTCCTAACTAATTGCCTCATTAATAATTCTGTTATTGCTTGCACTTCCAGCTCTATTTTTTGTTTGAGGACCTATGGGACCCTAAATTTAAGAAAACACAGAAAACATTGTTCTGCTTGAAATAAAAAAATCAGGGCGGAAAGGGATAGCTTCAGGCACACTAGTGCCAAATGAAAAAGGGATTAACACACAGAAACTTGCCCGTGGGAATCTGTGTTCTAGTTCCGGAAGTTTTGAACGGGCTGACTATCTTCAAGGCGCAGTTCCTTTTAAAACTTCCTTAGTGGTGAAAGTCAGGTTTGCCACATGTATTACAGTAAAAACATTCCTATGTATTGCCATGTTTGTTTTCCTGTCATTGAAGACGGAGCACTCGTCACTGCTTGTCCTTTGGCCGGCTGCCCAGTGACCAAGGAAGAAGCGGACAGTTTGTTTGGCATAGAAGAGCAATAAAATAAGTGCAGCGCATGTCTGGTATTCAATTGGACAGCAGGCGTGAGCTCTTTACGACTCTGGCATGCATCGTTGGGTGGTAATAAATTATCCTAAGTGACATGCTGTTCTAATACGTCATGCTTCTAGTAAAAGCATAAATGTCCAGTCAGGGCAAAACTTTACCTAGAAGTTTGAAGTTATTAATCTTCCTAGTTAAAAAAAACAGGACCAAAAGGAAAGAATTAGAGCCTAACCGGCAATTTCATATGTCTTTTTATTTTTGAGGCTGTTGTATTGCCCGCTTTTTGAGTACTGCTTGTGTGTTTTTTTATTTTGTGGTGGGTAGTTTTAATTTTATTGTTCTTGTGAAATCGACGTGAATGTTGGAGTTAATTTACTCAGCATTTCTTTACTTGGGCATTCTCGCAACCTCATGTGTTCAAATATTAAATATGATTTCTTGTGTGGAACTAAACGGTTCTGCTATGGAAAGCATACAAGTGGAGTCTCAAAAGCAAGCTGTGCAGAAGTTTGTGTGCTTATATGAATTTCTCCGCTGTACGGATATCACCATGCACCATGTGCTGCTGCTTTACGAGTGGATTTTGCTTCAGGAGGACCTGACTAAAAACGCAGTTGTGTGTTAATATAAATTTCTTCGCCATGCAGATATCGCCATGCACCATGTACTGCTGCTGTACGAGTGGATTGTATTGGATTGTAGTGTAGGAGGACTTGACTAGAAATTCACTTAAGATTGCTGGCCACTGCACGTGGTTGCTAAGCACTTACGGGTGTTTGAGTCGTGCGTGCTTGCGAGCAACCTTCTTAGGGCTACCCAAACATTTTTTTTTTCTTTCAAAGAATGACACGAGTGGCAATGCTAGTGCCACGACAGTGTTACTGGATCTAGTGCAAACTGTATGCCGGGTGTGTTGTGCAAGTGCTTACAGTTGGTGCCAGCTTGAGAAAATGTTCAGTGTCACCCTTACATTTCCTCTTCTTTTTGAGACGTCAGTGCTTTTTGTGAATCTACAAAATTGGCTTCTACAAAATGTTGAAGGTATTTTGGGGGCTCGAAATCCTCGCGAGTGACAACAACCCGTGTAACCGACCACCATTTCTTCTTATTCATTCTGTTATTGTCCAAGTGGGAAACGCAGCAGGCACTTTATATTTCAATCTTGTCTGCCCCTGTAACCCAGGCCTAACATGGCAAGTCCAGTTCCTTATTGGCTTATTCAAAACACAAAACGCAACAGAAAGAGTTTTTCGAAGTGAAAACTCGTATTAAGACAACATGCTCATGCATGTGAAAGGTCCGGCACCGATGTTTCCTGCTGGCATAGCTGCTCGGTGCATGAGCACAAGTTGTGGAATGGGACCTGATCAGTGACCGTCGTCCTTGTGGTGCAGTAAAATTAAAGGGGAAACAAAAAAAAATTGCAAGAACTCCCGAGTGGGTGTGGTGACAAAAATTATTTGGCTTCACTTCTACACGCATGCGTTGCTGGGAAGACATTTTCCCACTTGCCATATTAACGGTGCGATACCAAAGCAGGAATGCCCCCAGGGCCTTTTTCTGATAACCAATGGTGTAAGACCCCACAAATCCCTATTAAGGTCTATATGCGGGGCTCCTTTAAATTCGGCTTCACTACTGTACACAAATGCATGGGTGAGAAGATGTTTTTCTGGAGCAATGTAGGTCTCTATGGAAATACGAAGGCCCCAGCAGCTTCTATTAGTAATAGCTTTTTCGTATGGTGCGAAAGTGCAACACATAGAGCGTTACTGAGGGATGGACGTGAAAATGCCGACGCATTTAAAAAAATGAAAGAAGCTCACACTAACGCATAAGGCTTGAAGGTAGCGAAGCTGTACACAACTTTCACAACCATCATGACAGTTTCAGTCCACGATTGCAGCCACTTTGCTCCTTCTTACGTGCCGAACGACCTTTACTCCATCATTGTGGCTATAAGTGTGAGCTTCTTTCATTTTTTGGATGTAATACTCATGTGACATCACCTTGGAGGGAGGTATGCTACGATATCTTTCTTGCGCCGAGCAAGTGTTGCCACGACTGTGGCGAATGCTGGAGTTCTTTTGGCCAGTCTTGGTCAATCTCCCTTAGTAGGTATACTACTTGGCTTGATAAGCGTGTGCTGGGGTGCTGGGCGGTCGCCACGATGCACGCGCATATGAGCGCTCGGCATTTTCTTGGTTTTTTTTAACTGCCGGGCGGTTGCCGCAATCTTGGCCAATCTTGTTAAGTGGGTACGCCTGACTTGACGAACGTGCGCAGTGGATGCCGGGCGGTTGTTGCGAGGCCTGCGCTCACGTGCGCACGCTTTTAACTGCGGACATGAAAAACTATGATTTGCTAAACAGCTTCGCTGTTGCAAAAACGTGTCACGATGGTGTTGGTGGTGCAGAGGAGCTGCAGGCGGAGCGTGAGCAGCGGGAGTCCCTGGCGGGGCAGCTGCGGGCACTGCAGGGAGAGCTGGACGAGGCGCGCTCGCTGCTGCTGGTGGCCCAGTGCGAGCAGGAGAACGAGCTCGAGTCGGAGAGGCGGCGGCACCGCGAGGAGCTCGCCTCCCTGCAGCACATCCTCAAGGAGAACGCCCAGGAGGCCCTGCGCTCCTCCAACCGCTACGAGAAGGAGCTCGTGCGCTGCCGAAGGCACACCGAGCGCCTCGAGCAGGAGCTGCACGACCTCAGGGCGGCTGCCGGCCAACAGCAGCAGCAGCAGCAGCAGGGGCCTGACAAGTAAGTCTGCCACCCGGAGTAGCCCTTCCTCTTGTCGTGGGGGACGTTTGCGACTCCTGTAACGCGAACTCAGTGTCAGCGAGGTGCATGAAGCATAGAGTGTCGCGTATTTACTAAAGAGGAATCCAGTGCTAGTGTCTACGAGAGCCATGCTTTAATGAGCATGCCATCACGTATAGTGGAGGATCGTTCTAACTCACCCTCTGTGGTGGCTCAATGGCTAAGGTGCTGCGCAGCTAATCCGAAAGACGCAGGTTTTATACTGGCCGTGGTGGCTGCTTTTCTGATGGAAGCGGAAAAAGAAAACTTTCTTGTGTCGAGATTTCGGCACGCGTTAAAACTTCCCAGCCGGACAAAATTCATCCGGACCCCTCCACTATGGCACACCTTGTAGCCCAGGTGTAGCTTCGGTTTGGTAAACCCCCAGAATTTTTCTTTCTTTTTTTTTTTTTTTTTTGCATAACTGGTGAACAAGTTCAACGGTCGCCTGTGGCTGTGTAAACTGCAGTTACTGTCCTTAAAAGACCAGTGCAAGGTATTTTAGTATTGCAGTCCAACCCTGCTAATATGTAGTCGGCTGGGAACGACGTTTATGTTTGCATTAAACGATGTACGGATTAACCGCTAATGCCAGTTTAACGGCTACTTATTGGCCAGAAAAGAACTACGACATGTTGCTTTCAAACATACAGACTCTGGCAGACATTATTTGCAGATAGGCAGCAAAAAATCCGTCCTCCTCACTTTTTGCCATGGCGGACTTGTTGCGATGTCGGCGTCTTCGAAGTCGGTGAGGCTGTGAACCAGTTTGTCCATGAGGCCCCACTTCTCTGCGAAAGCTCGCATGACACTGGCGGAATGAAAAAAAAAAATGCACTTCTGTGCGGTTACTTCTTGAACTGGATTGGATTGGGTTCGACTGTGACAGCGAATTCACACCCCCTACCGGCAGCTACTTCGTGTTACCACGAGCTAACCTCAAAGGCCATGTTTTTGTGCGCTGCAATTGGCAACAGCTGTATGAGCAAGAAATATATCGTGGTGGCCATGTTTGAACATCGCTATCACTGGCAACTGTCGTCCGAGCATTGCAGCTCGAGCATCGAACGTCTGCACACATGAGATTTTGCCGATTTCGTGCCTGTGTGTGTAAAAGAAAGAAAATAGTATGCACTAGCCATTTGATGGGTAATGGGTGGCTACGGCTTAATTTAGCAGGCAGCCAATACATGGGGTTCAATGGGGGCTGGGTAGAGAATCTTTGCAGCTACGTTTAAACGGCGATTACACATTAAGCTGGCATGTAATAATGAGGTGTGACTGTATAAAGGTACAGCTAACAAAAGGCTTCTTTGTCGGGTATTTTTAAAAGTTTCCCGCAACTGAACAAGAAGAAACGATGCTGCCCATGTTGTCTTTGTCGTCAATGGCTGTAAGAAGGCATGTTGCAAGCCTGACCAAGTAGGAGAGGAACACCTCCAGCTGCATGTGTGGTTGCCATGACAGCACGCGATTGCAGCAACAGATTACTCTCTTGTATATAGGGGTATGAAACTGAAAGGCATCAAGTAGTACGTACGGTCTTGATGCTGCTGTCACTTTGCTTCCACCTTGGTCACACGACTGTTTAACATTTTAGCAGTGATGCTTGCATTTGGCGTAAACAGTCGGGTGATGTCACTAGCACTCAGAAATCAAATCATTTCTGTCAGGGGTGGCACTAACTGAATTTTGCTAATGGGCAAGTTTTGCAGCCTTAGTTTTCTTCGTTGTAGTTGCATCTTTCTTAGACACCATATGGCTGGCCTGGTGTTCTGAATTGGTTGCTGTTCTCTATTAGCGACACATGAATTGTATCTGTTTAGATTACTCCTATTTCTCGCCAGCTACCATCACTGCATAATGGTTCTTTGCCTGCTGGAATATTTAAATGGCAATGAGAGTTTTCATGAAAGAATAACAAGGGTTAAATGATTTCAAATGAGGCTTTTGCTTTACGGACTGTTCAGTCTTGTCAGTGAGCTAATGTTATCCTGACTAGGTACATAGCAAAGCATACAGTGGTAGACTGAAAAAATTGTGTATATACAGGGTGTCCCAGCTATCATGCACCAAGATTTAAAAAGAGAAGTCGCGTAACTCGAAGAAAACCTAGTGCATAATGTTTGCAGTACTGTGAAGAAGCGGAGAGTAATTTTTTTGTTTATGAGACTTAATTAATTAATTGTAATTAAATATCTAACTCGAAAAATACTGTCCTAATCACTAAAGTGTCAATGAGGCACTTGTAGGTAACCATGAGGGGCATCTAACTGCGGTATTTTCAGCGACGAACTAATTGCGTACTCATTTATTCTGACTGATAAAGGAAACCCGCGAAATATGAAAAATACCACGTGACGACGCTTACGCGCGCATTGTGAAGCAGCGTCCCCAAGCAAAGCTGATTGAAAGCAACTGCTTTGCGTGTTACCCGCCCGAAGAGACAGCGCATCACCTTGATAATAGCATGCATGGAAGGAGCAGCAGCAGCAAGATTCGCGGGACGCGTGTGCAGATAAGGAACAAACTCGGTCGCGATTTCTTCTTTCTTTCTTTTGTCTATTTCATTCTGGCTAACTCAGAGGCAGCCTGTTTGAGGGCGTTGCTTTACGGTGCGCGCGGAGGCGCCGTCACGTGGTATTTTTCATATTTCGCGGGTTTTCTTTATCAGTCAGAATAAATGTGTACGCAATTAGTTCATCGCTGAAAATACCGCCGTTAGATGCCCCTCGTGGTTACCTACAAGTGCATCATTGACACTTTAGTGATTAGGACAGTATTTCTCGAGTTAATTAATTACAATTAGTTAATTAAGTCTCGTTAACGAAAAAATACTCTCCGCTTCTTCACAGTACTGCGAACATTATGCACTAGGTTTTCTTCGAGTTACGCCTTTGCTCTTTTTTTAAATCTTGGTGCATGATAGCTGGGACACCCTGTATATTGAACGCTCTAATCACCCTGCCCCTTTTATCTGCATGGGTGGATTCATGTGTGTGTGATGTCGGGTTGATGTGCGTCTTTCTCTGGAATGCTGGGAAACGGGAACGATTCTCCTTTCTGACAGTTTTCTTTCCTCTCTCTCTCTCTCTCTCTCTCTCTCTCTCTCTCTCTCTCTCTCTCTCTCTCTCTCTCTCTCTCTCTCTCTCTCTCTCTCTCTCTCTCTCTCTCTCTCTCTCTCCCCCCCTCTCTCTTTGTCCTTTGCCATCCGGGCTCCTTTCCTCCTGGTGTGTGCACCTCTCTCCCGTGCCTTGGTGTGTCTGATGCTCCCGTGTCTCTCCTCTTCCTCGTCCTCTTCCTCCTCCTCCTCTTTCTTTGTTCTTCCTCATCTTCCTCCTGCTCCTGTTTTGCTCTTCCCCCCACAAAGGGAAGGCGTGCTGGCGGTGGTCACCAAGTCCCTAAAGCAGAAAGTGGGCAATCTCAGTCCTAACCCGTTTTCCTCTTCCAGCGACAACACCGTCGAGAACCTCGAGGAAAGCATGCGCAAGGTAAGGGGAGGTCCATGTCTCTTGCTTGCATTGCCTGCCCTGTCTTTGTCGGCTGAGCTCTGTCCCATCAGCTTTTGCCGGCTTCCCTCGACAGACAATATTAGAGCTGCAGCAGTTGGTTTCTCATCGAGAAGGTCAACATGAAAATTAAGTCTTTATACAGAACATCTACGCCTTTAGCAGGCATGTGCATTTTACCTGTACACAGCTATAGCAGAACCTCGTTATAATGCAGTAGTATCAGGTCAGTAATTTAGTTCGTTATATCCAATATTTGTTGCAACAGTGGAGCTAAAAATCGGTTCAGACCAATTGATAATCTGGCTCCCGCAAAAATCTCGATACAAACGCAATATTTTAATCTTTGAACCTACTATAAACAAGGTAACTGTTATCTTTCTCCTTGTGGCATTTCAAGCTCAATGAACGAGAACATGAAACAGGAAGTAGCAACAGAACAAAGTTAATTTGACAAAACAGGCCTGCGTTCGTACTTTTTCGAGGAAGGATGTTATCTTTGTCTAGTGGCTATTCACAGCACTGAGCAGGATGAAGTTTTCCGCAATGGCCGCGAACAAAGGGGCCTTTTCTACTGCTGCAGTTTTGGGCGCCGGGAGTTTTTCCAAATAGCTTCTCAGCCTAGTGGTCAAATATTTTGTTGTTATAACCGATAGTGTGCGTGGCTCTCACAGTTTCCCTTTCGTTAAAAAGGAATGAGTGTCATTGAAATGAAGCATGACCAAGCAAAGTTCAAAAGTAGTTCACTGTCTGGTAATTCGCTATATCAGTGTTCGTAAAAACGAGGTTCCATTGTACTTTCTGTCAATGAGCGCAGCTTCAGGTTAATCTGACTAAATAGCTATGCTGTTAACGACCTGAGGCTCTACCGTGTCATTCGCCTTCTTATGAAACATGGCGGCACAGTACTGAGTGGTTCGCTAAAGGTCGCTGCACTCTGATGCAATTTTATTTCGTGTTGGCAGCTGTGGCTGGACGTAAGTTACCCCCGCTCATTTCTGCATCCTTGCTTTGTAAGACGACAGCCTGCGGGTTTGCCATTCTTTGCTACCGCGAGAATATGCCTGTCCAGAGCTTGGCTTTGTCCGAGGTGCTGACTGAATTACTGCTGGTAAAAGAAGGCACTAGTTTTTAGACCCAAAGTCGCCAAGAAATTTTATTTTATGTTTGCAGCTGTGGCTGGACGTAAGTTGCCCCCTATCATTTCTGCATCCTTGCTTTATAAAATGACAGCCTGCGAGTTTGCCATTCTTTGCTACCACAAGAACATGCCTGTCCTGAGCTTGGCTATTGAGTGGGAAGCTGCCCCAAGGCACTGGTCTTCTGCTACACCTGTAAGGTAGAGATTTAGCTAGCGCCGAGTCGTCAGAAACGTGTACTTTGTGCAACTTTTTTTGATCAGAATGGTAGTTTTATTGCCAAAGTATATTTTCTTGATCAAAATGTTATTTTATTGCCAACGCAGATTAAAAAGTCACAGAAAAACGCTTCAAATCCAGTGTTTCCCTTTGAATGAAAACTTGCTCTTGGCAAGCACAGTGCTGCTCTGCATCTTCTCACCTCATTTGTTTTAATCTGCAATTCTGGCCAGATTTTCTATATTGCATGAGTTGGAGCACAGATTTGCAGGTTTTATGCATTTTTTTCCCCCTGGCACGAATGTTTCTCTTGAAATGAAATGAAATGATCGAAGACCAAGATTTCGTCATTTACAAAATTTCACAGTTTACTGGCAGGTAGACTGCAAATTCGTCACCCCAAAAATGTAAAACTGGCCGCTTATCTTGATAATTGCAAAACAGCACAAAAGTGCATCCTTGCCAAATTTTCTAGGCTGCAAAGAATTGAAAGGAACTACTGTTCAAGTGTGATCGAATTATTATGCGACAGTAAGAAAGAAGGGTGCATTTAGCAGCCATCCGGAATCAACAGTTCATATTTACTCGAGAGGCAAGCTCCTGTCTTGAATTATGGGGGATCATCTTACGTGGCCCATAAACTTTTGGCAAAGACTGTACGTGGCAAAAGTGAGGTCCCACAGGGCTGGCGAGTTAAAACGTGTGATGTTGGCAGCAACTGCAGGTGTGTCTGTGGCGCCCCCTCTTCCTTCTCCTCCTCCTCCTCGTTTTCCTCCTGCTTCCCTGGACGCAGGCGCAGGAAGATGCAGAGATGCTGCGCTCGCTGGTGGTTCCCCTGGAAGAGGAGATCAAGGCCCTGAAGGACAAGCTGCGCTCGACAGACAAGCAGCTGCACGTGTACGAGGCGGCCTTCACGGGCCTTGTCCACGGGCTCGGGTCGGGCACCCTGAGCGATGCTGTGCGGGGAAGCTCGCCTGCCGAAGTGCTCTCCCACCTGGATGACAAGGTGAGGGGGGCCACACTTCTACTGGTGGCTTGTTCTCTTCGTCATCAGCAGCCATCACCTCCCACTGCAGGTTGAGGACTGCTTTTCCGCAGGGGGAAATACAGCAATTTCCCCTGGATGTTCACCTCGCGCTCTTCCGTCTAGTTCTCTGCTTGCCTTTTCTTGTCACTGCATCTCTTTGCAGCTGTATGAGTCTTCTCAACTTTAGTCGTTTCTCGTATCGCTAACAATTTTTCGTTCCCTAGTGGAGTGCGGTTGTTTGCTATCCCTATCAAGGTCATGTGGTGGCCAACAAAGGTGGAGGCGGCCTGGCTAATGAACATTGTGGTTGCATCAGACAGTGGCAGAAAACAGTGCTTTGAAAGCCTTTTTGTTTCCCTGAGGGCGGAAATTTATGCTGTCCGTGCATGCTTCTGTGTTGACAAAGTCTACTGTTGGGCGAGTTGGTAGGTCATTTAAAAAAAAAATAGCTGCAGCGCTAATAGAAACAAGGACACAGAAAGACGACAGGACGAGTGCTGACCGTGATTGCAATTAGTGTAACTAGGATCGAAGGGTGCGAGGTTAAACTAGAAAATGGGCCTGATGAACTAGAAATAAAGCTTAACGAAGTGTACTGTTCAGCGTGTCAGCGCTCGTCCCATCGTCTTTGTGTGTCCTTGTTTCTATTTGCGCTGCAGCTGTTTTTTTTTACTAAGAACTACCAATTCGCCCAACAGTACACTTTGTGGGCATACTGGGTCTAGCTACGGGATAACAAACGACCCCGGCTAGCTTCGTTCGAGACGTCGAGCGCCAAAGTGGGCTCGTTGGTCCCCTGCGGGCTAAGTGGGGTTCAGGGTGTTCCCCCTTCGCCCGGAAATGACCCATCCAAAATGCCCCAGAGAGGTCCGCGGCGTCCACAAGGGAGACGCCGCGACGGGTTCGACTCACCGACACAGGCGACGACAGGCTCCAAAGGGCCAGGACGAACCATGGGGTTTATTGGCCGTGTCGTACAGTGCATAATAACGCCAAGACCGGGTTAAGAACTACACTGTAACGACGCGCGTCCTACGGCGTCGCCCAAACAGGCGACCATGGCCGAGGTTGCACGCGGGCCGCTCGCAAGGTGACCAGAGGCCTACCCTGCGCGTCCGATCAGGGCCAAACAGCGCCCGACCGGCCGGCGCGGCGGGGAGGAGATGAGCCAGCCGGGGACAAGGAGCGCCCCGGTATCCGACTCCCATCTCCTCCATTCCCCCATCTCCCCTATCCATGGGGCCAGAGCCGGAGCAAGAGCCCAGAGCAAAAGCAAGAGAGAGCGCGAAGCGCGCGCGTCGTGCTTATAAGGAGAGGGGGAGAGGAGGCAGGTTCCCGGGCGAGGAGGAGCGACAGCGGCGGCAGGGCAGTCGGTGCCCGCCGGCGCGTCGGCCCGCGAGGTGACGTCACGTGCGCGGGAAAGCGCGCTCGTTCGAACATCGCGCTCGCGGGAGGAGGAAAGGGGATCAAGCGGATCCCCACATCCCCCCCCTCCTCAAAACCGAGCCCAGTCTGAAGGACCGGCTCGACAACTGCAGGCACAGCACATACCCTACGAGGTTACAACGGGTCCCCAGCCCAAGAAGTCCGCGAATGTCCGCACGTTGGAGTACACGCCGACACACACGCCCACACTTCGAAGACACGCCGTTCCAAAGTTCGACACGACGCCAGAGTGGTCGGCACGAGCAGGGGCCGTCTAGATGACTCGCCAGACCGCGGGGCAGGTTCACGCCGGACGCTTGGGCAACAGGCTCGAGGGTTGAAGCTGCCAGGCGTAGCTCGACCAGCTGCAGCAGGAGAGGGCCACCGGAGGTGGAAGGTAGCCGCAGCTGCAGGGTGCCGTACCGGCTGAAGGTCCCGAAGAAGCACCCAGGGCGCGCTCGTCGAAGGCGCCAAGGAGAGAAGCCGCGGCGAGCGACGCCGCACGAGGCATCGTGAGGGAGTGCCCCTATAAAGCGCCGGAGCGCCCGAGTTGCTTGGGTGTGCCACGGCCCTGGCGAGTGGCGACGTTGAAGCCGCCGGTCGATGCAGGATGGCGTGTGGCAAGGGCCGTGTGGGGTGCGGCAACTGAAGACTGAAGAAAACCGGGCTGGGGACCGAGCCAAGGTACAGTGCTGCAAAAGGGAGACGAAAGGCGAAACCCAAAACTACCTGCCGGGAACAGCGATAGGGGCGCGCAAAGGCTCGGGCCGAAAAAGTGGCCGTAACGCCAGTGTCGCGAGAAACTGGGGAGAGCTAACGGCTTCGTAGGGCGTAACAGTGGTCGCATCGAAGGTAGCCGGCATTCCCAGTTTCGCTTCGTCGGCGGCCATCCTCCCCCCCCCCTTCCAAAACGTCGCTATCGGCGACGAAGGCATGGAGGGAAGAATAGTGGAACGAAGGGCGTGAGGCCCGCGTCGTTCCCTAGGCCGCCGATTGAGTGGCGTGCCCTTCTCCCGCGGTGTCTCTCCGACATCCGCCATGAGAGAGGGTCTACCTGGCGTGTCACGTGGGCTTATTGGGCCAATTGGTGGGCCCGTCGTCTTACGTGACGCGCTTCCGCCCGCCACTGAGGAGAGGGGGCAAACTCGTCGCGAAGCAACCTCTCCGTGGCTGCGGCGTTAGTGGCGTTAGCGCTCGCTGGCGCTCGGTAGGGTTGGTCATGGGGCGGAAACGTCGCCCCGCGCCAACGCTCCGCTCGGACGTGGGGACGCGTGATCAGGCCCGCGGAAAAAGCCAAACGGGTGAATATCGCGGTCCTTCGTCCTCATCGCGCATGCCTAGTGCTTCCGCAGGGCGAAAATGTCGCCCATCAGCGAAGCCAACAGCGGCAGCCCGACAGGAACCGACGACTACGGCCACCGGGATGGAGTCCCAACGTGTACGCCGTATTTTGCCGTGGTTTGCGCCTCTCGATTGGCTGCATGAAGTCGGATAGATTGAGGGATCCGCACTTCGCGCTGTGGCACGCGCTGCACGAGCGAGAAGCAAAAAGGCTCCTCGCTGTGCGCTCGGCCCGATGTTAAAAGCAGAGTGACACAACTTAATAAAAGTCTTACGGTCGCTCGCTTATCCGGCCCTTCGCGAGTCGGGGAAGCTCAACGCGGCTTCCCTAGACTGCGGTGAATCGCCACCCTTGCTGAGCCTCGTGGGGCCTTATCGGGTGAGATTTTATCGGCAGAACTCCCATCCGCTCCTCGCAGGCACGGGTCCGTGGCAAAAATAAAAACGCGCTTGCAGCAGCCTGGCTGCATAGCGCACGAGCCCTACCGCAGTACCAGCGGTTATCGGCCACCCTCGAAAGCGTCGCCCGCTCCCTCTCGGAGCGCGACTCACACAGAGCCAAAACGACCTACTATTTACATATTTACAAAACGGACCTTCGTGCTGCGTTCGGAGGAGGTTTGTTCTGCCAAAGGCGATGCCGGCGGACAGCATATGGTCCCCGGGTGCGCCTCTCGTCTAGGGATTGCCAAATTCGTGGCAGTGCTCCTTTCGACGATCGCACCGACGAACACGTGCGAGCATGTGGGGATAGGTTCGGTCAGGTGCGGCGCGCGTCAGGAACTCCGGGTTAGCGACTGGGGCTGATATTTGCCGCCACGTTCGCGTTTCCCTCCCTTCAGCGCAGCGGCAAGAGCGAGGATAGTGGAGATCAGCTCGCTACATGCCTGGCCAGGTAGCGGAGCGGCACAACTTCGCAAAGTCTTGCGGCCACTCGCCCAGCCGCCCGCGAGTCACGGAAGTATCGTATACCTCCCTCAAACTGCGGGTGCTCACCACCGTGAAACTCTCAGGGGGAATTTCCTTCGGTGGGATAACTTCAGCGAGAGACATTGAGCGTGTAGCAGATACGAATCCGAGAGATAAAAAAAAACGCGCCTGCAGCAGTACGAGCTGCAAAGCGCTCGAGGCTGACCACAATACAAGCGGTTACAGCCTCCGGCGACCGCGTCGCCCGCTCACACAGAGCACGACTCACACAGAGCCAGTTAAAATCATATTTACAACACGGATCGTTCTGATCACCGGGCACCTGCTCGTCTCTGCTGGATGCAATACCGGCTGACAATGGGTCTGCTCGGTATGCGATATCGCCCGGGAATTGCAACGTTTGCACGCTTAATGCATTCCCTTCGGGGCTCGCACCAACTGGCCGACGTTCAGCACGTGGCTACGGGGCCAGTCGGGTGCTAGGCGCGTTAGGAACATTCAAGCGGCCACGGGGGCTCACGTAATGTGTCCGCCACCACGTGGTGCTACCGCTCCCATTGCGCGCGGTGACGTTTTCACGGGCGCAGCTTATATGGCCAGCACGCGTGGTTCGCGTACCGCTTAAGCCAGCTGAATGCCACGTGGTCCGTCTCCACTACGAACGAACTTTTGTCGACGAAACGGTCAAACTCGTTCAGAACGTGTGGCCCGATCTCTAAGTAGTCCGTAGCACTACGCGGCGAGCGGGCCGCCGTGCTTTGGAAACACGAGATCGTAAAGCGAGCTATGCCTGGGAAACAGAGTGCTCCCCAGTGGGCCTAGCTGTGGACTCAGCGCACTGCATCTCACGCGCGTCGGCAAGATCGACAACAAAGCGTCGTACAATGCATGCGCGGGGATGTGCTATGCGGTCCCGGCCGTGTCGTGGGAGCAAAATGCGCTCTTTCGCGACAGGGCCTTGGCGTCCGCGTGTGCGATGATGCACTCGGTAGGACGAATGCGCGTTATCGTCGTCGGAGCAGGAGGCTCCCCGACGAGGCGCAAGGGGCTCCTTGGCGAAACGCAAACTTGGCCACAAAAGCCGTTTGTCGTGGAGATACATTGGCCGCAGGCTAACGTCGTCCGAGCAAAAGGTGTTCTCGTTTCCGACGTAGCGAGCGTATGGCTCTGCTCCAGGTTCATATCGTACGTCAAGTTCGCAGGCTCAGGATCGCCACTACGTTGAGTCGTACAGAACACAGGAGATGCTGGCGCGGGTCGGGCAATAATTGCCTCGGTTCGCGGACAGCGGTGAGCGGCGGGAGCACGTTCGCCGAAGCGTCGTGCTCGGAAGCCGAACCGCTCACCTCACAGTAAATCGCACAGGGACTAAGGCCAGGGGCCTGCTCCGTCGCGCAGTGTCGATACCGTGTTGGGCGCCAATGTGGGCATACTGGGTCTAGCTACGGGATAACAAACGACCCCGGCTAGCTTCGTTCGAGACGTCGAGCGCCAAAGTGGGCTCGTTGGTCCCCTGCGGGCTAAGTGGGGTTCAGGGTGTTCCCCCTTCGCCCGGAAATGACCCATCCAAAATGCCCCAGAGAGGTCCGCGGCGTCCACAAGGGAGACGCCGCGACGGGTTCGACTCACCGACACAGGCGACGACAGGCTCCAAAGGGCCAGGACGAACCATGGGGTTTATTGGCCGTGTCGTACAGTGCATAATAACGCCAAGACCGGGTTAAGAACTACACTGTAACGACGCGCGTCCTACGGCGTCGCCCAAACAGGCGACCATGGCCGAGGTTGCACGCGGGCCGCTCGCAAGGTGACCAGAGGCCTACCCTGCGCGTCCGATCAGGGCCAAACAGCGCCCGACCGGCCGGCGCGGCGGGGAGGAGACGAGCCAGCCGGGGACAAGGAGCGCCCCGGTATCCGACTCCCATCTCCTCCATTCCCCCATCTCCCCTATCCATGGGGCCAGAGCCGGAGCAAGAGCCCAGAGCAAAAGCAAGAGAGAGCGCGAAGCGCGCGCGTCGTGCTTATAAGGAGAGGGGGAGAGGAGGCAGGTTCCCGGGCGAGGAGGAGCGACAGCGGCGGCAGGGCAGTCGGTGCCCGCCGGCGCGTCGGCCCGCGAGGCGACGTCACGTGCGCGGGAAAGCGCGCTCGTTCGAACATCGCGCTCGCGGGAGGAGGAAAGGGGATCAAGCGGATCCCCACAACTTTCTTAAGCTTTATTCCTAGTTCATCGGGCTCTTTTTCTTGTTTAACCTCGCACCCTTCGATCCTAGTTACACTAATTGCAATCACGGTCATTGCTCGTCCCGTCGTCTTTCTGTGTCCTTGTTTCTATTCGCGCTGTAGCTGTTTTTTTTAAGTGCGAATGCACTTTATAAGCGACCCTGAATTCCGTTGACTGCCGTCCGTCCACATAGCAACAGCTGCGGGTGCGCGCGCTCCTCGTCTTCCTTGGCAACGGGGGGAGATGGCACATACCAACATGGGAGATTGGCCAGGAATCTCCTCGTCTTCCTTGGCAACGGGGGGAGATGGGCGCGCGCTGCCTGGCCGCTGACATGGCACATACCCACGTGGGGGATTGGCCAGGAATCGGGCGTGAGAAGGGCTAATGCACCCGCTTAAAGGAGTACTGACACGAAATTTCAAAGCTGAGATCCGCTCTAGCAATCAAGTACAACGACAACACAAATAGGTGTCTGTGCATGGCACATACCCACGTGGGGGATTGGCCAGGAATCGGGCGTGAGAAGGGCTAATGCACCCGCTTAAAGGAGTACTGACACGACATTTCAAAGCTGAGATCCGCTCTAGCAATGAAGTACAATGACAACACAAATAGGTGTCAGTGAATAAATGCATCTTTCTTTCTTTGTAGTTGTGTGTGTGTGTGTGATCTCTCTTTCGCGAACATTACAGAACCGCGCAAATTCAACTCCTGCATTCGCACTTTCACATTCTTCCCCTCGGAGAAATGCGGGGAAATTTTTTCTTCTGTGTTAATTGAGTAAAACGGGAGTGTGTGTGTATTAGGGACTGTTCCAACCTTGCATGATGTGTGTGTGTGTGTGCGTGTTGCAGCTGAACAGCCTGTGCAAGGGCCTGCAGGCCGAGAAGGCATCGCGCAGTGACCTCGAGATGTACGTGGCGGTTCTCAACACCCAGAAGACAGTCCTGCAGGATGAGATGGACCAGCTCAAGAAGCAGTTCCAGGAAGGTGAGCCCGCTCGCTCGCTCACCCCGTCCTGTGACTCTCGGAATCTAACCCGTAATGCCCGATGCCACTGTAGTGGTTGAAAAGTAGATTGGAAAGAGTAAGGTTCTCATGACCTCGCTCCTAGTGCTCTGAACACAGAATTATGTGTTCTCATGTTTGTTTGAAAGGGGAGGCAATAAAGTGCTAGTGGTTCATTGGCACTTTGCTCCCTGCCTGTGTCGCTGTCACTTATTTATTGGAAGCACTCCTGTGTCAAGTGCCATCCTGTCCTGACATTCCCATTCAGCCTCTGCTTTTCCCCCTTAATTTTCTCATGTAAACAAAATCACAAGCTAAGTCAGTGACATTACATACCATGTTATGCAGCACCTCTCTGCAGGAGTTACAGAGTGGCACTCACGTGATGCTTAATGCTGTACTCCAACGCCTAGCACAAGCTGCCTACTTGTTGATTCTGTTACCGAATCAAAAGCCGCTTGTTTTTTGCTAAATTAGGTATTTTTATGGTTGGAAATTAATTAAGCGAAGGACAATGATCAGTGAGTGGGAGTGTTTAACTGGCTGCAGTCTCATGTTTCCCACAGGTGGTATGATACTGCTGGGGGATCTGGTTGGCATACCTTCCATTCGAACATCCACTCTTTTTTCCGGGAGTTTCTCACAGTGCAACAGGGTGGTTTCTGCATGTGGGGTGATGAGATCCGTGCTCCAATGTTTAGCTTGTGTACACTGGCGAGGCAAGCATGCAGGCAACCATGGGAATGCGCCGTTACTGGTTACGTCGGGAACCGCGGGATGGCGGTACCTGTCAGTGCTAAGCACATGATGTTTGTTGGACGTTCCAAACTCCACCCCACCAAACGCAAAGTAATGCCGCAACTCCAATGTGACTGTGATTAATAACATCTTTGTTGACACCACCCTCAAGAATTGGGTTGAAACAAAGCAGAGACGCACGCCGGTTATTTATTTATTTTTTTCTCTCTCTCTTTTTTGTGGTGTGCGGGTGCACACCACAGAAGCCGTGCCATGTCCATGGCACTTTGGCCATGTCTGTGGCCATTTCCAGTGTTGCCAAGCGAAGAAATTGACAGCTAAGCTTTTCAGTGGATACCATCTATAGCGTGTCGCTCACTGCCCGTGCGGTGCAGTGTGCCAGCTGCTGGAGCGGGAGAAGAAGGACCACCGCAGCCTGAAGCAGACGTGGCAGCGGGCCAACGACCACTTCCTGGAGGCCCAGCAGGCGCACGTGCGTGACCTGGCGCGCCTGCAGGCCGTGCTCACCAAGGACCAGCAGAGGCTCCTGGCACGCACGCGCAAGGACGAGGAGGCCAACGCTGCCGGTACACACGCCTCCTCCGGGCATCAAAACAGGGCGCTGTGCAAGGCGGTTTACGCTCGTCTCTGAAAAGGCGCAAAAGAAAAAAGACACACGGATGAAGGCTGAGGGATGTTTGTTTGTCTTGAAACATTCGTCCGTGTATTTTCTTTTTTGTGCCTTTTTCAAAGATTCTTGCGGGGAGGGGGATGCATCCCGCCAAAGGCAGTGACAGTACAAGGTGTGTGCATCCTCGCGGTTTCTTACACACGAGGCTAATAACAAGCAGAAATGCGACGTTTTAAACGAGAATGGAAGGAAGTTTTAGGCACAATGTGAATGAACTTGCTGTTCAACAGTTGGGCAGGCGGCACACACGGCCACTGTTATTGTTTTCTGTTTTCTATCCTGTTACCTATCCTATTTTATATTCCGTTCTGTTTTCCCTATCCTGTTAAAGTATTCATCAATTCTGAGTCTGCAGCTTCGATTCGCTGACAGGTATGCCGGGAAATCTTTGTTTACAGTAGCCGCATTCCATTTGTTATCTATCTGCAGGAACTGTGTCTGTGTACATGCTGCTCAGTTACCATTTTCGAATCTCCAGTAAACCGAGAAGGCAGCTGGTAGATCATCCGCTCCTCACTCTGTTCTCACTGCTTCTGGGTAGACTATCCATGGCTCACCTATACTCGGGGACAACTGTCTGTGGCAATGCAGCCAAGGCTGCAGAGCTGAACCACGTCGCTGGCTTGTAACCTAAGCAATTCAAAAATATGTAGCGTATTTACTCGCATAATGAGCGCACTCGCGTAATGATTGCACCCCTGAAGTTCGTCGTCAAAATACGACTTTTTTTTATTTCCCGCGCAATGATCGCACCCTGAACTTGCCGCAGCCATATGTCGTATGTGTGCCATCTAGCTGACGATGGTCGTGCTTACCTATGTTTCCTCCTCTTCCAAAGCGGACAGGGCTAGGTTGTTGCCGCAGACTTGCCGATATTAGCGATATTGGCAAACATAGGTTCATTATTGCTGCGAAAGAAACTCTCGCTAAATGCACAAAAACATGCACTCAGCTTGCTGCGTCGGCAGCCGTGTCTGTTTTGGTGTCCCGCACTGTGAAAGCAGCAGCCGGTTATTGTTCGACCTGTTCTCACCTCACAGCATACTCGTTCTGGCGCTTACCGAAATTCATGAACACACTGTATTTGGCGTCCCTTTGCCACACGGCTGGCATGGTACGAGGAGTTTTTTTTTATGTTTTTGTTTATTATGCTTATTATGTTCATAAGAACTATCGTAAAAATCCCTACCTGCAACTTACTTGCGTTTTCTGCTCTGAAACTGTTTTCACAAAAAATTTACCTCGCGTAATAAACGCACCCCTAAATTTGCATCCTATTTTTGGAAAAATAAAGCGCGATCATTACGCGAGTAAATACGGTAGTTCTTATGTTTTAGCCTTGGATTGATAATTTAGCTAAATTACTAGCCAGAATATATGAACCGGAGAGCATTATTTTTTAGATTTTCGGATTTTTTTGGTTGCGACTGTCGCCACTGGCGTTGCAACAGTTCCCTTCCGAAAAAAAACAAGGCGTTCTCGCCGACGGCCTTCGGCACCTTGCGGCAGCTCGCCATTTCATTCTCTGCGTGGGATTTTTAAGAAGCTTGAGAAGTAAAAGCTGTCAAAACAAATGAAGCAAGTGGTTTGCAAAGTGTGCGCCCAAGTGAGACTGATACTACCGGGACTTTCCATTGTTTCCGCAATCCAGTTGGTTAACCAGTTTGCCAGCATAAGCGAGCGGATGCGTAAGTATGTGTGCGTACGGCTGTTTCGGTATACTGTGCCCATGCTATTTGAGTATGCTGCACATGTCGGTGGTGCTTCCCAGTTTTGAGCTCCAGAAGAGTTTACAAATCAGTGCACACAGTCAAAACTGCAGTGTTGACAAAATTCACTTCACTTCTGAATGATAGAGGGTTGGGTGGTATAGTTCACGGTCGGTCCGAGTTCTCCAGTGAAACCGTTGGCTTGTGTTTACAAACAAGGCGTGGAGAAGGAGACACCAATACGCCTGCATGCTTGGTGATTGTGGTTCAGTGCACTCAACTGCGGAGCCCTTCTGAATACATGAACTGTATAAAATGCGTATCTGTCACACCAAAACTGAAACCAAAACCAATTTATTGGGAACTACTTTGGCGCACTAACACAAAGCAGTTAGCTCCCCCTTTCCCCTCCCCCCATAGCTTTCTCTCTATTGCCACAGAAAGTTGTCCCCGAGTATAGAACCGACTGATGCTGAAGTTTTGCTCGATGCAGTGACAGGGAGCTGCGAGAATGCTCTTTCTAATCCAGGGGCGAGACTTCTGGCTCGAACACGTGCTCGCATTGTCTCTGGCTTGCACGTGGTGCCTGCAGAGTGCCCTGTTCTGAACACAGGTTCTCCCCTCGCAGGTGCAGGCCGGGGAAAGCTAGTCCCCTGCTCGGTGCAGGAGCCGGAGCTGCAGGAGGCCCTGCATTCTGTCTCCCCCCTGCCCTCGAGCAGCCCCAGGCCTGGGCCCAGGTTTGCTGCCTTGGAGCACCGCCTGTTCTCCAAGGCCAGCAGTCTAGTGGGCAGGTCAGCAAGTGAGGTGAGCCTGGCCATACAGTAGGGTGTCGGGGGTCGTGGTACAGTTATAGGCGAGAAGCTAACAAAAACATCGAAAACATTTCTCACACTAGGCTTACGCAAGTTCCCGTTTGCTTTCAAAAAAGTACTTAAGTTTTTGAAATATTCAAAAAACTTCGAATGGTCGAAGTTTTTTGCGAAATTGAAAATTAGGAATTTAGGAATTCAAACTTCAAGTTGCATTATTTATGCAGTCAATATTCAATTCAAATTCAAAGCTCCGAGGTGGGTTTAATAATGTGCTACAGGTACCCTCAAGGTTCTCCTCAGAGTGGGCGGCAGCGGAAATGCGGCCCACTGCTCCGCTTCACCGCCCACTACCTTTGGTAGGTCACCCACTACTCCGGCTGACCCATTTGAAATTCAAACCCGAGGGACTAAACCTGGCCACTGTGCGAGAGCAACGGCAGCTGGCCGCATCTCCCACTACCTGGTTGTGTGAAAAGTAGTCTGAACAAGTGGCTTTGAAGTCCCAGAGGGCCAGCTGCATGCAAACATAGGAGTCAGTGCTTGCACCTATCACTTCCTTAATTTGTTTAAGAGCTGTCACTTTTAACTACGCGGCAGCCCCACAATGCCCGGTATTTGACCAGGGTTAGTCAATATTTGGGATGAAAATTTGAAATCCCCCCCTCTTCCCCTTCTGTTCTCAAAATGGCCACCTCTCATAAATTGCTGGGGAGAGCACTGGGTACCCTGTAAGGAGCTTGACCAATTATACTACTAATTAATTAATGTGGAGTTGCATGCAGTAATACTTTGCCTTCAGTGTTTGTCTGTGAAAGCCTTTCGACAAGTATTTGTATTTTTCATTTCAAGTTCCATGGTATCCAGTGCACTTACTCCTCATTCACAAAATCGGACTGCTTCCCTGCTCCAGCAACAGCTGGAGCAGGGAAGTAGTCCACTTGAAAATGCTTGAAAACGCCATGATTGACATTGGGCAAGCAGGCATTGTTGTACTGCAAGGACTGTGTTGTGTTTGAAATCACTTGCAGCCACTGCCCTTTGCAGTGCCATTTTGTGCTGGAGTATTGTAACGAGAGTATGCCAATAAATATGCCAACGAGAACTTTTTAATGCACTCACATTTGTTCACTAAAGTTTTGGATCAGTCGTGTTCGCAGCCACTGTTGACAAACTTTCAGTGGAATGGTATGGCAGGCATTGATTTCTTGATGGGGTTTCCTTGACGGTACGCAGCGTATGCGGAGCTCTCCGGCGGACTTGGATACCGTCAAGCCGTCTCGGTTGCTGCCTAGGCAGATCCATCGACGGTCCCTGTCAAGCTCGGACCTGCCCTCTGCAACGGACGAGTACCTCGCGGTTGGGCAAGGGACCGAGGACACACGGTCGCTGGGCGACTTTGCTGCCACCTCCGCTGCTGGAGCTGGACTGACAGGGGATCAGCTGAGCGCGCTCTCTGGTGAGTGCACAGGTTGTCTTGGTCATGAAAAGCAGCTGAAGTTCTTGTCTTGATGTTCCATGCCTTATTGTAATTACAGTGGAATCTCGATCATACGAATCTCAAGGGGCGGCAAAAATATTCGTATCACCCGAAAATTCGTATCATCAGAAAACGAGAAAAAATGGAAATGTGCTGCGCATGCGACAGGCGGCGGCAATATGGCGTCGGCTCTTGCCGCGAAGAGGTGCAGGTAGCTTCAGCAACCGCTTCTAACCTTTTGTTAAAACGGAGCTCAATGTGTAAATTAAATTGCTCATGCGGGAAAGGAGCTGACAGTATGGGAGAAGCACTATAAATTGTCATCTACGCCAAATATCCACCGCGGAGGTGGCCCAGCCAGCTGCTGCTAGCGCTCCGAAATTGCCGCAATCACAATGAGGCGCGCGTCTCCCTATTGGCGCAAGTCGTGAGGCTCCTCCCAATGCAGTTAGCGGTAACCGAGGCAGAGGCTGGCGCCTGGGTGCCGGGCTGAATCGTCAGCGCGGGCGTCAAAAGAACGCGCCCTCATCGCCGACGCGACGCGCGCACACGAACTCAAGCCTGAACCGCATGCCATTCGGGTGCGTCGGCGTTTGCGCGCGCGTTCTTTTGACGCCCGCGCTGACGATTTCGCCCCCATGACAGATTTTACCTCGCTCGTAAAATGACGCGCGACGCGCGCGGCAGTGGGAGGAGCCTGCTGACTTGCGCCAACGGGGAGGCACGCTCTTCATGGCGGCAGTTTGATCCGGACAGCCCGCTGGCTCCGCCGGAGATGTTTAGGCTTACCACGGTGGCGGATATTTGATAGGCGATTTCCCTAGCCGCGCGGACGATGCTTTACAGTGTCGTTTTCGGACTCATCAGCTCCCTTAATTCATAAGCAACTTCTTTTGTTCTTTAAAGAGTGGTCAGAAGCGGTCGGTCGAGCCACCCGCCCTACTTCGCGGCCGTTGACGCCGCCATGTTGCCGCGGCTTACCGCGCCGTGCGCCGCATGCGGGTGGTATTCGCGGTGGCGTCAGCGCGCCTGTGGCTTGCGCGGCGCGTTTTCGTGAGCAGAAAACGCTCCATCCAGTTCACGCTTAATGATTTTGTGCCTGCGTGCGACCAAGGCCACACGGCCGCACAAACACTCCCGCCTCCCGTCCACGCCGCAGTCATCTGCTCGCGGCTCGCGTGTTCGTATCACCCGCACCGGGTGATAAATGCGAACGGATCATCCGAATTTTTTTACATTGCGTACAATGCATTTTGGCCGGGGAATTTTGAAAATTCGTATCACAACGAAATTCGTATCAACCGAATTCGTATCACCGAGATTCCACTGTATCAGCTGCATTCTTCAGTAGGACCCGCCGCGGTGGCTCAGTGGCTAAAACGTTGCGCTGCTGAGGACGAGGTCGCGGGTTTGATTCCCGGCTGCGGCGGCCACTTTCCTGGTGGAGGCAGAAAGCAAAAACGCCCGTGTGTACGAGCTTTCGGCGCACGTTAAAGATCCCCAGGTGTTCAAAATTAATCTGGAGCCCTCCACTACGGCGCGCCTCATCGCCTGCATTGCGTCGGCGCATTAAACCTTACAATCAATCTATCAATCAATCATTCTTCACTAGGCAGTGAGTGCTACAGAAAGAGGTCTCAAAAGAAACTGAAGGGGGATTTCCTGGTATGAAATGCATCTGCATTGTTATGCGGTGGGAGTGTGGGGGGGAAGCAAGGCTAAGTAAAATACCATAAGTACTAGGCTATATGAGCTTGCACTTAAGTGTGTGCAAATGAAAGGAACAAAAAGGGCGAAAGCGTGGATGCTTGCTTTGATGGCTAGCACAGGTCAGGTTGGGCACATTGTGTTGCTGATGCGTTGGTAGTGACGGTAAACACAGTGTGTGAGAGATTAGGCAGCTAAACAATCCTGACCACGAAGCAAAAACAAACAAACACCTCTGAAAACATCCCCCTCGCGAGGGGCACGATCAAATGCAGAGCATTTCCGCGGGGGGCGTGCCTGCCAGTCTTATGGATTACGTATTGGTTGTTGTTGTTGTAATTGTTGTCTTCCAGCGTAGACATTGTCGATGAAGTCGATGGTGAAACGTGAAACGTGCCGTGAACCCCCTGCCGCGGCTATTACGCAACGTGGAGAGGCTACGACGCAACATGGCGCGGCTATGACGCAACACAATCCAACACAATCCACTTTAATCCAACCCAATCCAAATCCAAGCCAAGCCAATCCAATCGAATCGAATCGAATCCAATCCAATGCCCTTTGCGAGAGAGGGTTATAGCGCCGAAATCGCGCCACCACATGAACGCGAACCGAACGCGGCGAGAGAGGGTGTTGCGAGCGGAGAGAAGGCGAGGAGGACGCGGGGGAGAGGTCGCACCTGTGGCCGACGGTTGAATGAGTCAAGGATATAAGGCGCGTGCGTAACCTTCCATTCTGTGTCGGCTCCGTGGAGCAGTCGGTAAAGTGCCGTGTACCTTGCGTTCCGCCCGCAGAGTCGTGGGATCGAAACCTGGCGCCGGAAGGTATTATTTCTTTATATAGTGTAGGGTGCGGACTACGTAGTGATGCGGACTACGGACGCCAACGCGGGTGACATCGTGAGTTACTAAAATGCTCTGCATTTAAAATGTTCAGGTTGATGCCAAACCAAAGTTGACGTCATCGCTGTCAGACCTGCCGCCATTGGGTACACCATGGAAAGCAGCTGCAAACTTACTGTGTTCGCCTGGGTGGCCATATTTTTCAAGCACGTCTCATTGCTTTCCCACTGGATTAAAAAAATTGTTTCTGTGAGTTAACAGAGGATGTCACCGCAGTCCTAAAGCTATGTGGTAAATGACAAGGCACGCCCTAAATGCGGTATGGAAAGAACTGGGCCATTGGTTCCTTGTCCCCCTCATTGCAGATGCCACACCAGAGATGGAAGCGCGGAGGTCCTTGATGGAAACGGCCCGAGCCGAGTACGATGACGGCCTGGGCGTGGGCAAGCGAGTGGTCAGCGACAAGGAGTGGAGGCTACTCGAAGAAGAGGTAAGCGATGCCTCCTGTCACGGGGGTTGCACCCTTGTGGAAGGGAGAGGCAACGTCCCCTGCTGTTGTGCTGTGTGCAGCTGGGCCGGCTGCGGGAACGGCTGTGCCAGCCGTGTGAGATGTGCAGCAACTACGAGTTGCAGCTGCAGCAGGTGCAGCAGCAGCTGGAGCGGCACGCCAAGGAGCTGTCCACGGCGCGCCAAGACCTGGCCCATGAGCGCGACCACCGGCAGCAGCTGGAGCAGCGCTTTGCCGACTCGGCCACCGACGTGCAACAGCAGGTCCGTGCTCTTTATGAGGGAGGGGAGGATGAACTGAGGAGAAACCGAGAGAAAAAAAATGGCCACGTATCTGCTCCTTTCGTTGCGAATGTCGACGAAAGGCGATAGCCGACCGGCGCCCCTGCCGCCTAAATGCCTCCCTTCTCTTTCTTGCTCACCACTTACGCTGTTCCTCTCCTGTCTTGGTCCTCCCAAGATAACACACTAGAGGATTGATCAAGTCAGTTTAAATTTACCGCGTTCCACTGCTTCGAGTTGGGTGCCTCGATGCCAGTGCTGCCGTACGGCGGGGACATGCGTGAATCGAGGCAACCTACTACGGCGTCTATAGAACCACGTTGCCGTACTCCACGAGCGTTCCAAGCAGAACGTGCATCCTGTCCAGTGGAACCTTTCGTTGCTGTTTGATTTCTTAAAGGAGCCATGAAGACAAAATACAACTTTGTGTTATTCGAAAGATTTAATGTTTTATAGTGCCCCCAGCGCTTGTCCGAATGCAAACGACGCTTTGTTCACTGAGAAATTAATCAATTTAAGTTAAAAGTTCGATTTTCCTGCTAAATCGTGTGTTTTTGTGGTCCGCAATGACATCACAGACCGCCCTGCAGCCTAGGGTTCCTTGATTCACCCATCCGCCGTACAGGGTGGAGACACGTATACGCTGGCGCCGCCATTTTGGGTCGCTCGCTCGCCGCCGATGCAAAGTTATCGGCGCAACGCGGTTAACTGGCGAAGTTTAAATCAACTTATCTGTTTCGCTTTGCTCAGTCACGTGGGAAACGAAAAGAACGACTCGTTGAGCACGTTGACCAATTGCAGCGGCACGGGACCGTTCAAAGGGTGTCTCCACCCTGTACGGCAGCGTTGGCATCGAGGTGCTCACGCGTTTGTTTACGTTAAACCCAGATGGCGCCACCATACCGTGGCATGCCGTTTTGTGCCTTTGGTTTGTTTTTGACCTTCTTTAACCTAACTTGTTTTTGTTCTGGGAGAAAATCGTTGCATGAAACATAGTGCTCGCTCAACAAATATGATCACGTAAGACACCGTAGCGTCAATCAATCGGCCAGTATCGTCTGAGACGACCCCAAAGCTCCGCAGTTCTGTGCAGCTAAACAAGCATAGTGCGCGCAGTACCAACAGCATTACGCATCGGTACTTCTATGCTTACATGTGCATTCGTAACTTACACTGTTTGTCCCACCATTCTTACGGCTTTAAAAAGAATGTGCCCTAAATTTAAGTCCAAACAGCTCGTTCAGCAAGCTTATAAACTCTGCCTAATTTGCGTTTGCTTTTGCCGCCCTCCGCCAATCGCAGAGCTGTCCCATGTGACATCATAGGTTCTGTTGCGGGAAATGAGCTAGTGGGTCGCATGGCCATTCCCTTTTTTCCTAATTATGTAGCTTATTTGAGCGAAGTTTACGTTAAAAGTGGTGTCAGTATGATTCTAACGAGGCAATCTTTTTAATGAACCAAACTTGTGTTTTCTCTTCATGGCTCCTTTAAATGCTGCCAGGAGCTATAGTACCACGGGCAACAGCAGGCGACGATTTTCTGCCGTTGATGTAGTATTTCATTTGCCATTGCAAAAACCAAGCATCCGAGAATTTTTTGGTAAAGGAGTACTGCAAATATCACTCGTGTATTGATTTTCTGCCTTATATTTGCGTAATGTCTTGTTCTTGTCCAACAATGTTGACAAGTATGAACATTAACACCGGACAGACATTTAGATCTGGCTGTGAGTATATAAGACTATTGCGCAGCTCCTGTTCCGTTTTGGCCGGGTGGCTGAATCGAGTCGCAGTCAGAGAGACCAAAATTTGTGAGTTTAAGGGGACCAAGAAGGACTATCGTCTTCAAAAAACGTGTACCGTCCCCTTGGAACGCCCACCCTTGCTGCAGGTGTCGGAGCTGCAGTCTCGGCTTTCTGCGGCGGAAGTGTCCCTTGCAGAGGCCCAGCGGGCACACGCAGAGGTGTCGCAGTGGGCGCAGGCAGAGGTGGGGCGGCTGCAGGCGCAGCTGGTCTCGCTGCGGGACGAGTCCCTGCGGCTGTCCAGCGAGAACCAGCAGCTGCTGGGCCGGTACGTGGCCAAGGCCCGGCAGCTCCAGGACCAGCCCATCAACCTGCCCGACTCGCTCGAGGTCAGCAGGGTGGGGGGAGCGGTGGCTCAGTGGCTAAAATGTTGTGCTGCTGAGCACAAGGACGCGGGTTCAATTCCCAGCCACGGTGGCTGCTGTTCTGATGGAGGCGGAAAGCAAAAACGCCCGTATGAACGAGATTTCAGCGCTTGTTAAAGATCCCCAGGTGGTCAAGATCAATCCGGAGCCCTCAACTACGGCCCGCCTCGTTGCCTGCGCTGCTTTGGCATGTTAAACCCTAAGATCAATCAAATCAATCAAGGTTGGGGGGGAGGGGGGAAACGAGCGCCCATATCAGCGAGAGGGTGGTTCCTCCAGGTTCACAAAAAGCACCAAAAGCTTTGCACGTGCTGCGCCTACATCAGTCCTTTCACCTCCTCTTTTTTGCGTGACTCATCCAAACCACGTGATATTTCCACAGGAGGTTCAGACACTATTTGCAGCACTGGGGGCAATGGGGAGGGCCAGCTTGCTCATACTTTGCCCCAGCAATTGAGAAAAAGCATTTTGAAGGAAAAGTGACTGCGCGTCACATGGGACAGGAAGAGAAGGAGACAAACACTTGCTTTTCGTCACATCCGATGTGCTGTCGCTTCCTCTTTCAAAAGTTGTGACTAGCAGCCCAAGTTTCAACTCTTCAAAGAAAGCGCAGCTGACATAGCATATGATGCAGTGGGCTTCTTTTTTACGGGTGATAGGCTTGCCGCTTTGTGACAGAATCTCACTAAACTTTTTCTTTTGCGTGTGTGTGAAAGTGAAAAATGGCCCATTGAGCAAAACAGCCAGCTCCTGGTGTTGGTGCTGGGACAGAAAAATGATTCTTGCAAAGCATTCCGTAGCACAAAATGTTCCGTAGCACAAGGCATTCTATAGTGCAAGCTTAAACTCTTCAATAGTGAAAGGTGGCTGTCCATGCCAGTGCACGACAGGTAAAGGGAAGGAAAAAACACGGTCAAAAAGGAAAACACACAAGCAGTGAAATCCGCCATTGTTAACTCTCCCATTGTGTGGCAGCGGGAAGGAGCAGCAGCGCAATGCGTACAAGAGACATCCTAGCCATTTGAAGGCGTTCGGATGGATTGCAAAGCCAAGCTTCTCAAGTGTCAAAATTACAAAGGTCTTTGACAACGCAATGAAGAAGAAATGTGTCTCGGGCCTTGGACGTTTATGTTGCATTCATAAGAATGCTCAAAAGGTGCTTAGGTGTCCTCAGACTTTTTGTTCTTTGAAGTTTCTGTGACAGCTCGGGAGGGCGCCCCAATGCACGGTTTGGCCACAGTACAACCGCTGCGGTGGCTCAGTGGCTAAGCTAAGGCATTGTGCTGCTGAGCAAGAGGATGCGAGTTCAATTCCCAGCCACGAGGGCTGCTTTTCTGATGGAGGCAAAAAGCAAAAAACACCCGTGTGTTTGAGATTTTGGTGCACGTTAAATACCCCACGTGGTCAAAATTAATCCGGAGCCCTCCACTACGGCGCGCCTCATTGCCTGTGTAGCGTTGGCGCGTTAAACCCCACAATCAATCAATGGCCACAGTATGTTGCAACTCGAGGGTATTGAGAGCTATCCTAGCGCAATAGTAAATGGAGTCCTTGCACCTGCAAACGGCTTGTCCTGTGAAGAAAACTTTTATCACTTTTTCTTTTTCGTGGTCACAAAAGCCATGTGCACATTACAACACAGATTTTTTCTGCTTCCAACTTCTCTTGAGGCAAGGATGGAGGAATGTGCACACCTAAATGTCCTCTCTCAAAAACTACTCTGCCAGGCAGCTTTACCCAATTGTCGCGAGTTTGGTGTTAACCACTGGGAAGGCCTAGCCGGCCCACAGAGCTACTGTCACATACATTTGCTAGCACCTAGGCTCCATGAAAGCCAAATTTACTCCACCTGGAACTGTCGATTACAATACACGCTTTCTGCAACCACTGCACAAGGTAGTATCAATGCATTGGATGAGCTGATGTGTACCACCCTCTGCTTGGGTATGTTGCAACCAGTCTTGGGAAGTAACTAGTTACTAGTAACGCGTTACCGGTAACTAGTTACTTTTTTTCAGTAACTTGTAACTGTAACTAGTTACATTTAAGTTAGAGGAACTTGTAACTGTAACACTGTTACTTTATGTGGAGTAACTGTAACTGTAAATATCGTTACAGTTACTTTATTTCTATAAAAAAAAATTTCCAACAGCAACACTCATTAACGACCGTTGTACAGTTTGCGCGTTTCACTTTTTCGGCCTTTCCTCCGCGGAACCTTCGTCTACTTCATCTATGCCAGCTCACTCCCTTTGCATGGGTGAAAAAGATCTGGACTAGAAATTTTTAGGCGTGCACGTGTGCGTGGTGTTCCACGCGGTCCACTAAGGGCTCGAAGTTTCTAAGCTGCAGTATTTTCCTCAGCAGCGCGACATCGCTCTCACCCATACCCTGGGACACGCGCCTAAGCGCACGTGGATGCGCTTAGAACCTATAGTCCGATGCGCGGCTGCACCATTTTCGCCACATCTGGAGTGCAGTGAACAGGAAAACAAAGGCGAAAAGGAATACAAAGGCGAACAGGAAAACAAACACCCACAAACGCCGCACAACGCACTGAAACCTCTGCACTTTCGAGGAAGCCTGGTAAACTCCTGTCAGGGCATCTCTTTCTCATTAGCGACGTGAAGCCCCGTTTGCAGGGTCATAAAACGCCGCGGGGAGTCTCTCGGCGGCCTTGCGCTCATCCAGCCCTAAGCGCACTCTAGAGTGTTCGATTCACAAGTCGAAGTTGCTTGCGACTATTGTGCGAGTCCCCTGGCCGTATTTGGGACCACGCGTTTGGTACCCCTGGTCTAGAGGCTTCATAGAGCTGTCAACAGTGCTCGAACGAGGTCGAGGAAGTAATAAATTTCACGCCCCTCCGCACATACGACGACCCCAACAATGGTGGCGCCCGGCCGCCCTCACACCAGCCAGCATCTTGGCCGGCAGACGTCTGACCACACTGCCATTGCACGAAGAAATGTTCTTGGAAAGCCTCGCGACTTCGTTTCGAGGCCTGTGGCCGAAACGTTCAAGAGTAGGTTCAAACGTTCAAGAGAAGGTTCGAACGTTCAACCTTCAGGAGTAGCTACATCTGCTCCTGAAGGTTGGGTGCAAGGAATACTTAGGCGAGCTTTGTTCGCCCTACGCCTCAAAGCAAACGAAGGGAGGGGTTCCTGGGATCGGTGACGTGATTGCTGAGGAAGGCTGGTATTGTGAAAGCAGTGTTTTCCGGTCGAGACGGCAAAATCCGCCTTTGTGAGGATAGGGGTGAGGGGGAGGAGGGCGAAAACAGGCGTTCATTTCAGTTTCTATTCCCTTTGGAAATATCTTGTCTCATTACGGGGATGGGGGTGGCTGGGGGTTGGGGCGGGAGAACGACTCCGAGGGCCCGCGGACAAACGTCGCTTCGGCAACGGCTCAAATTTGTCCCCGTCTCCGACCACAAGTACGAAATAAAAGTTAACGAAGCGCTTTCAAAACACCTCGACAACCGATGTACTTCCACGTCCGTTTCCCCTTTCCTCCAAGGGCCTTCCCTCTATCCGCCACCTCCGCCTCCTTTTTCCCATTCTCTCTCACTACGTGGGGCGGTCAAGCGACGGCATTGTAGGCGAAAATAAATTAAGTTTACATTGAAAGATTGTTTCGGCTGGGTCGTCCACCAGCTCTGTATAGTATAAGTTCGGCCTTTCTGATTCCAACTTTGAAAAACAACTACTTATGCTACAATGATGTTTGCAAATTAATTTTTTTGGAGCGAGAGTGTAGCAACAAAAAAAATGAAGACCCTTATGATGGATAGCAAAACTTCCGTAATAAAAAAAATGAGGCGTACACAATGATTGTTGGTTTGGGCATGAGAGTGCATCACTTTAGGTTCCCCTCATGTAGGCTTTACTAGGTGTAATTTTTTCTACCTTCATGCCTTCGTACGTTTTTATTAAATAAGCCAAATCTTTTTAGCTATTACTTAGTTTTATACAGTAACGGAAAAGTAACGACGTTACTTTTTTGCCGTAACTGTAACTGTAACTAGTTACTGTTGGAAAAATCGTATCTGTAAGTGTAACAGAGTTACTTTTTTGGGTTAGGTAACTGTAACTGTAACACTGTTACTTTTTTTCGGTAACGTGCCCATGACTGGTTGCAAGACCCCGGGCAATCCTCTCCCTCTTGCTGCTTTGCATGGTTACTGTTGTCGGTGTCCCTCGTTTGAGCCCCACTGACCGAAAGGGACACTTCCTCCTCCGCCCAGGAGCTGCGCTTCCAGTGCCTGCAGCTGCAGGAGGACCTGATCAAGGTGCAGCTGGACAAGGAGAGCCTGGAGGAGAACCTGCGCGGGCAGATCCTGTTCCTCCGCGACCAGGCCAGCTCGGAGCTCAACTGCAAGCAGCAGATCGAGCGCACGCTCACGCACGAGGCCGAGCAGCTGCGTCGACAGCTGGGTATGCAGCAGCAGTCTCTCTCTCTCTCTCTCTCTCTCTCCCCCCCCCACCCCCCCCGTCTACTCGTGGATGCGTACAGGCTGGCAAGAACAGCTGCTTTTTGGAGGGGGCTGTGCCCCAAACTTCAATACGGGGTGTGACGGGTGAAGGGTGCGCTCAGTCCTTTGTGTTACCCACCCAAAAGTTAGCCCAACAGGAAAATTTCTATAGCAACCAGAATGAGTGAATGAAAAGCAGCAAATGTTTGCAGGTGGCTATAATTGGGCGGCAGTTTACGCTTGGGGCTGTGCTTACGTCAACATGACAATTGATCATAATACAGCACTGAATGACGACAGTAAATTACTGGTAGCAAAATAACTGAAAAAGCGTAGCAATACGGCATAGTTATGAGTACCGCAACAAAAGTACAATGGGCAGTGAAGGAACACAAAAACGAGTCGATAAAGAGCTCAAATCACAAAGGTACATTGAAAGATTTCAAAAAATAATAATAATGTTTTTTATTATTATTTATTTAATTAATTATTTTTGGTGGAGTCACATCTTCTAAATCTCAATTTCTTACCCACTTAGGTTGTGGTATGGCGTTAATTCGCATCAAAAACTCCCTTTTTGTAGTCTGCTCAGCCATATGATAGGTATGACCTAGCAGTTCTCGACGATGCTTCCTACTAACGTTGGTTTGGTGCCCTTGTGTCTTCCCCCCCCTCTCTGCCTCTCTGCCTCTTCCCAGAGGGTCCTGGTGACTGCTACCTGTCCTCCCTGTAGTGCACTTGTGGCCAGCCAGCCTCTGCTGTTGCTTGCACCTGATTGCACCCGCCTGCTCTCTCTCCCTTCTGCCTCCCTACACTGCCTGTGCTGCTCTCTGTGGTTGCTGCCTGGCTTACCACCTCTTCTAGCCCCTCCTCCTTTTGCGTGGGCCTCATTTGACTGGGCGGTTGGGCTGTGTAACAACAGACAAACGCAACCACCCTTTGTGCGCTTCTTGTTTTCTTTCCTATTTGTTTTTCCGATGTCTGCCTGCCTGCCCATCTCCTTTGTTGGCTCTTTTCTCGGAGTCAGACTTTTTGTGCTCAAGACGTCATCCCTATGGACTGACTCATGCCTGTGGTGGACCTTAGTGTAAAACTGACCACAGTGCTTTGAAGGCTTGACAACTTGGTAGTCTTGAGTTTCCTGTTGTTGAATGACGGGAAGCGAGTTATGAAGATATGGGATGTTTGTGAGGTGGTGGTTCAGTAAATCCTTGCTGGACTACACCTACAAAAAGGGTTGACTTCAACTTTAAATGAGAAATTTAATTCCACGGTCGGAAAGCGAAGAAGTTGAACTTTCATTGAAGTCTACCTAGAGTCAACTGCATTTTTCAAACTCTAAATGTTTCCGTGCTTTTGTGTGACAAAACGGGCCTAGCTTTATTTATAATTGAATCAAGCGACACTAAATAGTAGCAAGAAATTCTAATATTTAACAGACCATTTTATGGCAGAGTTTTTACTTATCATTCAAATAAATTTCCTAAGTATAAACCTATGTCTCTCCGTACATGCACTTTCCGGGTTAAAAGTGCCAAAAAATGTTTTTCCTTTTTTAACCCATAGAATTTGTAGATACAGCAAACCCTCGTTAACTCGAACTCGCATATCTCGAAATCTCGGTTAAATTAAGTCGAACCTTTTTTTCGCCGTGCATTAACCTCCCATAGGTGCTACAGTTAAACCTCGTTATAACGAGACGGGCTATAACGAAATAATGGATATAACGAGCAAATCGTAATTCCCCTTGAAAGTCCCCATAGAAACCAATGTATTTAAAACCTCGTTTTAACGAGGTAAAATTTCCCCGTTACGGGATATAACGAACAAATTTCGTTGAGAAATCAAATTTTGAGCTAATTTTACAACAGTGCGCAACGCGGATTTGAAACAGTGCGTGACGCGGCAACTGTATTAGCAGTTCAAAACTCCAGCCACGCGCGCGAAGCTGGCTGGCGCGCCGTGCGTACGCTGCGCCCGCGAAGCCCCCACCCTCCTCTCGCTGCGCACGGCATGCAGACAATGGGGCCCTTCGATTTACAGTGTCGGACTCACCGCGGGCTCCCCGAGAAGCAGTCTGACGTTCGATTTTCCCACGTATCCCTATGGCTTCGGGGAATCCGCGGACTATCCGCAGTGAGCCCGAGAAGAACCCCAATGCACACGGCACGCACGGTTGCGGCACCTTCCTCTCCTTCCCCCCCCCTTCTTCCCTTGTTCGTATCGCTGACGTCGCTGCGTAGCTGTGTGTGCGTAGGTTTTGTCAGTCTTCAGCCTTATCTTTTATCGTACTGCCGGCGTGATTCCGACAACGCCAGTGCGACAGGCGGGAAGCGAAAGCGAAAGACTATAACGCTTGAACAGAAGACGGCTATGATAAAAGCCGTCGCATCGGGCGCGAAGGAAGGTAAGGTGCACTCCGTGGTAAGGTGGCAAGAGACTTTGACGTGTGGACGAGTACGCTGTCCACCATCGTGAGAACCCGAGAGTCCATCGTCAGCGCTGTTGCACATGGCTTGAAAAGAAGCGCTAAGGACGGCGTCGGAGGCACTAGATGCGGTGGACGTGCTGCGTCGCTACTTCGGCGCGCACGAGGGCAGCAAAGATGGCGTGAACGTAGCGGCCGCAGCTGAGGGAGCCATCGCTCGCATCGGGAAGGTGCATCAATGTTCAATTATCAATGTCCAATTACGGACTTCTTCGTAGCCAAGTCTGTTTGAAATACGAGTTTTGAACTGCAATAAAGTAGGTTCGTGACTTTTCCTTTTTACCTCCGGAATGTGTTTACTTTACTAACTATCGCCGTGCAGCAAGATGCTATTTCTCCCGCTTTTTGTTTTAGGTAACTACAATGCATAATATTTGGAGTAAATGTCGGCTACGTCTATAACGAAATATTGGCTATAACGAGCAAATCGCGGCGCCCCTTCAATTTCGTTATAACGAGGTTTAACTGTATATGTATTTGCCCCCTCTTATCTCGAAACGTTTTTCGGAGGGGACAGCGGATATATCGGAACTCTTGACCGGGAGGGCAGAAGGCAAAGTCCACTCCCAACAGGAAAAACGAGGGCTCCGTGCGAACGCTTAGCTCTTACTATAATGCCAAACGCGGTCGTGAAGGGCGAATTTGAAATTCCCGCGGACGCAGCCGTTTTCTATCCGCCTTATCAAGCAACTGTGGGAGTGATCACGTGTGCGCACCTGCGCGCGACTTATGCGCGGTGGGGCGGCGTGTGCAGCGTGCCCCCGTCAGTTCGCCACCTAGCCCTTGCATGTGCGAGCTGGTATTCTTTGTTTTCCCCGCGATCTGTGCGCGACGCATCTTGAGTTCAGTTTTGCTGAGTAGTGAGTGGTCTGTGCTACGGACGCTTCCGAATATCGACCAAGATGTCCCGCCCAAAGCAGTGCAAATCTCTGACGTTGGAGAGAAAAGTCGCGTTAATCAAGGAATTTTTTTTCTCTGAGAATTCTTGTGCCTTTACTACGGTAGCTCTCTCGTGCAGTGGAGCTTTTCCTGGCAGCACTGGCTTTTCTTTTACAGTGACCTGGGCAATCATTTTCGGCGTTCTGCTTAACTCGAAATACCGCTTGTCTCGAAATTTTTCCCGGTTTTTACTACTTCGAGTTAACGAGGGATTACTGTATATTATTCGTAGGTACAGTGTAGACTGCTTATAACGTATGCATCGGGAGCCGCGAAAATCCGCACTATAAGCAGTACTGCGCTACAAACAAAACATGCGGGAATTCAACCACATCGCAGCCTACCTTTTAATCATTCTTTGTTTATTATCACTCAACTGAACACTACGTAAAAGCAGAGGCACGGTCTTTATTTCGTCTTTTTTTTTCCACATCAGACTGCTTTCAAACTGCGAGTGCGGATGTTATACTTTGTTTTTATGTTCTGAAGGATCTGCGTTTCTTATCGTCTAGAAGAAGGGATGCCGCAACGAGGGAAAAAGCCGGGCTTATGTTAGCGAAACAATGTTATAAGAAAGCAAGCAGATTCTTTTTTTTTTTCTCCCGCCTTGTGCTTGCGATGCCAAAGGGGGTTGCTTATCAGCACAACGTACTGGTAGTGGAAACCTTGGGCGTTGCGGCTCGCTATCTCCAGATGTTCAAAAAGGGGCAGGGCGGTTTCTTATCTGCCTAACGTTTTAATAGAAACAACTTACCGCACAAGAGGGGGGGGGGCTCGCTATCTTTTGAGGAGGTTGCCAATTTTTTTCTTTTGGTTGTTGAAGCTAGAGGAGAGCAGGGAGTGTGCACTGCATCAGATGTCTGATTCAGTCTTTTTTTTTTTTTCTTTCTCATGACCCTAAAACGATGTCCAAGCTGCGCTGGTTGATCAGCAGACCCACCAAAAAAAACGCACTATAAACAGTATTGTGCTTCGGCCAAGCGTGTTTTAAGTGCTATGCTTATGCAGTGAGTTCTATGGGAGGCAAACGGGTGGTCACAAAAACCTGTATTATATGTGGTCACACACTATAAGCGGTTACGTTATAAATGGTCTACACTGTATACCCCTGTATGGGCTGTTCTTTTCTTTCTCTTTTTTCTTTCGTTCCTTATTTCATTCGTCTTTATTTGTATTTGCTTGGTCACATTTCGGCTTTTCTTTTTTTCACATGAATGAATGGATTGTGGCTGATAGCAGGCATTTCATTTGGCAATTTTGAAGCAACATTTTGTTGCAGTTGCACATAAACCATAAACGAAACATCGCCAAATGGAACAAGGCACTATTTCAGGCTTGTTTGTTTATCTCGTGGCCCCTGTGGTTTTTGTGGCATTGAATTCACACCTCAACTGATAAACCAATAACTAAGAAAGAGCTGCTCAGGGGGAGTCTATTTTCCAGCGCCACGCCAGTTTTGTACAGCTTTGAAGCAAGGCATGTGGTCTTACAGCTTGTATAGAGCACAATGGTCACATCCCTGGTTGAGGTTTTGTGGTGCTGATATCCCGCAAAACGCCTTATTCAAGATAAGTATGTGGGCGCAGCTGAGGTGTTGCTGTAGTGAACTGGGCCCTGGCTGCCTTTTTTCTTCAAAGCAATCTGAGGGGCTAGTTGACCTCTTGACATCATAGAATACAACACCTGTCACGTCTTTTCCCTGTTTGACTGGGACATGGCACTGCCTTTGCTTGCTAGTGAATGTCAACTGTGGGACAGTGTTGGCCGAACAACGGAAACTTGATCAAGAATGCACTGTTAGGCAAGTTGGTTCATATTTGTTGAAAAACTAGCCCAACAATGCATTCTACTGAAGTACATTTCCTCTGCAATAGGCCCTCTTTTGCGTTCTGCATCGTCTCCCGCAAAAGCCTCTGTGTTGATCAAGAAGCACATTCTCCTCCGTGGTTTAAAAGCTGTGTGAACGTGGTAGTTTTTCTTTCGTTTGATCCTGCAATTTTTAAGGGTCACAAGCCTCAGCGAATCATGGTGAATTCCCGCGCATAGCGGTAAAAAGTTGCTGATCAGGTGAGCAATTGCCGGCATACCACGCAAGGCTAGGTCCACTTGTCAATAAACATCACCACCACCACCACCACCACCACCACCACAAAAGGGGGGTTAGCGCGAGACAGTGTCAGCTAGATATAACAGATTATATTTGCAGAAAGGGCTGAGGAGAGTATCGATATTTGTTGTTTGTAATTGTTATGTAGTTCAAGTATTGAGATGTGAGCTTCGAATTGAGGTACTCGATCGATCAATATTTGATTCAAAATTGAATTGTAAAGTATTCACACAGCTGTAATTAGAATGCATTGATAATGTATTGCAAAACATGCCTAATCTATAATTATTTAAATTTATTTTGCTTCTTTGCATGCATATCAGTACCAAGTTTGGTTAGAATTGTGGCCTTTCTCATTTTTTGTGTGGAAAATGGCCACAAAGGTTTACCTGAGTTCAGGTTGACTTGCTTGGGGGTGAGTTCACTTTGTTTTGTACCTTGTACTTCATTGTTGGGTGGCTTTGTTTTTCCAGAAGCGGATAGGCCCTCTGTAAGTTGTTATAAACGACGCCTTCAAAAGTGTTACGAAACACTGAGTTAGACATCCCTCCACATTCCATAAGCACGTGTTGAAAAAAAGCATTTGTGGGCATTTTAGCCAGTCGGAAGCGGTTCTCAAAATGGTGCAGGCTCATTGATGCGATGGCACAGGCTTTTTACCTGCGATGTATTTTGATGAAGTATGGCTGAAGAAATGAATGGTGCATCTATGTTTAATTAGCCATCTAGAGATCTAGACAGCTATATCATATGAGGCCTTACATTTTCTTTTCTTTTAATAATTGTAACATTCTTCTATAAACATCTGGTCTATTGTGATTTTATTGTTAAATTTTAAATCCTATCATCTGACTGCCAGGACATCATACGCATACTGCAAGTGTGTGACTGCGTGCACTTCACAGGGCTAGTTTTTGTCAAGCAAAAAGTTTCAATACTGCCAATTCACAATTATTTGAGTTGTTTCAAATTGCTTTCATTTGATCACCATGGTAAATTAGAAACACAATCACTGCAAATGTATGAAACGAAAAGCTTGCATTTGTAAAGTCCCCTGTAGAGGTGCAAAAATAATTTGCTAACCTTTTAATCTAGCCTGTTATATCCGAATGTATGCTGTAACAGAATCTGCAGTAAACAAGTTTAACCAATGGCAGAGATAAGAATACGAACCAAAGATCGCGAACTGGCAGCTCTGTAAGCAGCTCTGTTGTAATGAAGTTGCACTTTAGTTATTAGTTGGTATAGTTTGTGCACAGGTTCAAGATGGATCCTAATTATATTCGTGTGTAACCTGCTTTATTTTTTTCTTTTCGTACAATTAATATTATATTCCTATGTAGCCTGCTTTATTTTTTCTTCTTTTCGTGTACACAGTGCGTTGTCCCGTGCACTTGTACTCAAGAACGAGTTGTGTGCATTTTAAGTGCAGAGCACTTTAAGGCCTTGTCGTTCTAGCTCTCTCTAGCGCGTAACGTTCTGAGATGTCAAGCGACTGCCGGAATCAGGCGGTGCAGCGAGATAATGGACCCATGTAGAGCCCGGCTTACCGTTGTAGCAGCATCCCGTCGTAGTGGCGTCCCACAGAGGCTTCGAAAACCAAGCGGTTTATGTAGTCATAACCGTTTGAAACTCGTGAACCATTGGTGCTTGTCATACATCTCCCCCTTGTTTATAGTGAAAAGAAAACTCCAGGTACATTTGAGGCAAAATATACGTAACTAACCGCAGCGCCTGCGTTCATTTAGTTAGAAAACGCTTGTTGGGTTGGATTTTACGATATTAAGTGAAAAAAAGTGGCAGTGCAACGGCGGCACATGCGGGAGGAAAAGAAAGCAAAAAAAAAAAAAAAAAAAAACTCCCGCGGGGCATAGTTTCAGGCGGGGGGGGGGGGTGCGAGCGAAGGTGGGAAATTTGAATTGCGTTGGACAAACCTCCGTTCCATTCATCAAGAGAGGAGTGAGACAGGGCGGCGAAGAGTGTGATGGGTGGTAGCAGTGAGTAAACAACGCACTACAGCCCATCATGACGATTCACTGCTCTGTACTTCTGACAGCTTTCACATTGAGTGGAACAGCTTTAATTTGTTTTATCTCTGTCTCTCTCACTTAGTTTGATGTGAATGTGGTTGCGGGATTAAGTATTAAGTGGACCAGGCGAGCCTGCAGTATCCTATGCAACAGAGCAAGCTATGTGTGAAAGGGCTGGGAACAACAGTCGATGCGCATTAACAGCATCCTCTAACTGCGTCTCCTTTTGGCTCAAGCCAAAAGTGGCTGCCGTCTTTACCGACCACTCAACCCAACCCCCAATTGTCATGTTGTTGGTTGCCATTGTTGGGCCACCATGGTTTCAGGTGCCATCTAGGGAGGGCAAGTGGGTGAAGTGTGACGGAGGTGATGTCATTTTTAGCTGTGCCCCGCTCTCAGGCGCGCCGGTGTTGAAAGGTTGCTGGGGCCGATTTCTTCGCTGTTCCAACAGACGTTGCACCGCATCATTCGCGTGGTTCACAGCTGGAGTATCAGTTGGTTTCCGGCCAGAAACCGTGGCGGGGATGGTGTGCAGAGCTTCGGGAGAGAATGGGAAGGGGAATGGTCAGGGAGAGCCCAACACGGCTTCGCAAAGCATGATGCCAAGCTCTTGTTCCTCCATGACCTTTGCATCGTGAACGTTTCTCCCCGTGCAGACCAGTTGACGGGCGTGCGCGAGCAGTTGGAGCGAGAGCAGCGGGTTCGTGAGGAGAAGGAGAAAAGCCTGCGGGCCTGTGAAGCCCGGCTGGCCCAGCTGACCGGCCAGCTGGACGAGCGGGTGGCCGCGCTGCAGAGGAGCCATGACCAGGTCACCACCACCAAGGCAAGCCAACAACCCTTCACCTCTGGCTGGTCCCGAACGCTTAGCACGCACTGCTTCGGTCATTGGAGAACATTTACATGCCCCAGCTGTTTGGCTGGTGGTGTTGCAAGCGGGCATGATTGGGCGGACCTGTACTACACGAAATTTTCAATTGACAGTGAAGTTGATGGGCTCTGAAATTCTCGGTGGAGTTTCAGTCGTTGGCTGTGTGAACAAGTGACTTGGCAGACTTTCCTGTGCACTGTGTGGAGAGTTCACACAGTGAACAATGCATTCAAAGGCCTTTGAAACGCCCGCGTTGCATAGGTGTATTATGCCCGTGCTACACGGAAACTTTCAATTGACAATTGAACAGTCACTTACAAGTGTGCCCTGTGTACATTAGGGCACTCGATAGACAATTGGATCAACGGCCTTAAGAAGGATTTTGAAATGGCTGTGTAGCAGAGGTATAGCTCAGTTATGCTGCCTATTCTGTTGCACAGTTTCCACAGTGCTGCTTGGCATTTGTGCATCCCCTTGTTTGCCTTGTAAGAACAGCAGTGAGGTAGAAAGTTAGTGCTTGAAATATTCTTAGGCTGCACTTTAGGTTACGGGTATACAAAATTACGCTCATTGCTGTCGACTTCGTTTTGTAGTTTTGTGTACCTCGTAACCTTAAGCGCATTGTAAGAATAATTTTAAGAAACAACCTTTTCCTCTCAGCCAGTGCTGGTCAGAGATTCATTTCCGACCTGCACTGCTTGCTGCAACATGTAGTGACAGGACTTGTTATTTTTGTTACCATTCCGTCGCTAAATTATCATCATGGGTTTTACTTGAATACAGCATGGTGAGCAGGGATCCTTGAAAACCTTGAAAACCTCTGAATTTAGAAGTGTGATTTTCAAGGCCGTGAAAGTCCTGGAATTTTTTAACGTTCCTTGAAAACCCTTGATTTGCAACGTGATAATCAGTGGTTTTGTAATTTCAGTAGAATTTAAAGTGTTTGTCATTGACCTTAAAGGGACCCAGAAAAGCTTTGTGAAGGTGGCAGTGAAATGCATTCAGGTGGTAGAACACACAACGGGGAATTTTTGAGCCAAGTGTGAGCCCCATACGTTGGACGGATAATTTGTAAACAATTTTTGAAGATAGCCTTTCTCAGCCGATGAGCGCGATGCCACAGCGAGCCGATCGCTGCTGACACGACCGCGATCGCGGCTGACGCAACGGCGAGGTACCCCCTTGATTCGCCCAATCACTGGCGAGGTCGGCCGCCGGCAACGTCACTGCCATTGGCTTCCGGCTGCTCTTCCTGCTTCCTGCGCGATCCCGAGTAGGCGTAGAGTACCGGATTTCTGCAGCGATGTTCCGATACGAGCGCTCTGCGTCCTCTAGATCTGGATAAAGATGAGTTATCTGTGCCACGTCGTTGGCTGCAAAGCGAGTGACTGGAGTGGCGCCAAAATGAGGCAAAATATGGACGATTGCAGACTGTGCAAAGGCAAAAGCGGGTCCGCAGCGATTGATGTGTACCTAGGCACAGGAATGTAGCTAGCGCAGAACGGAAGTCGAGCTTCGCATTGTCACATCGCTATTCCCAGTGTTTCCAGCTGCTTTGAAAGAAGCAGAGAGGGAAGAGGAATCGATCGGCAAGGGGGGAGAGGTGCATTTAATTGCTTCTGGCGCAGCTAATACTGAATGTAGATCAATAATTCTAACGGCATTGCATCGCTATATTGGTGCTACGCGACAATACAGGCCTTTTGTAACTTTTACAAAAGGCTTTTCTGGGTTCCTTTAAGTTTTAATTAACTTCAAAAATTGTAACAATCAAATTTCAGAGTATATTGTGCGAAATTACAACACATTTAGCAAATTCTTGTTAAGCGCGAGGCAGGGCTGTCTCGCGAGGCGCGAGCTGTCTGCAGTGCAGCTCGGTCTCAAGGGGAAGACATTTTTAACAGAGATGAAAACTGTTGGATTGGATGAAGACAGTTGTAGCTGGGTTCATAAATGCCAGACTGATCCCGTCTGCAAGGGGTGACAATGTTGGCGAAGAAGGCATCAGTGAGTCGCAGAACGACAGCGATGCGCGAGTCAGAGGAAGAAGGCTTCCGTGGTTTTGCCTAAACGCCATCTGTAAGTACATGCCATCTGTGTGTATCAATAAACTGTTTTTGAGACGTTAGTTCTGTCTAGACTTCGGACGGCTGATGCACGTGTCTGGCACTGCTTACTGGGGGATGCGTTCAGAGGCGGCGGCCGCCGCAACCATGTACTTTCGCTGCACTTTCCAACGAACTCATCCTCTATGAGTTTACCTAATGAACAAATGCATCTTGTACACCAGTGCGTCTTATACACCAGTGTGACCTGTATGTTTTTTTGTTTTTTCTTTGGAAAAACTCATTTTTGGGGGAGGGGGGGGGGGGGGGGGGTTGCGACTGGTACAAAGGTGTGACTTATAGACTGGAAAATACGGTAATTTGACTCTTTTGACGCTGGACAGTTGCTCATTGTGTGCTTCCCGACCATTTGGAGAAGGTGCTGCCCAGGGGCGCACTAAGGGTGCACTAAGGTTGTTCCAAGCCTGTCCTCTTGCCGTGCTCGTGCAGGAGAAGCTGGAGGAAGAGGTGCAGCGGCTGCGGGGCCGGGTGCAGACCCTACAGGCCGAACTGGACAACAGCGAGGCAGTGCAGCGGGACTTTGTCAAGCTGTCACAGTCGCTCCAGGTCGGTGCACGCTGCTGCCCACTAGTCAACCCCTGTCTTGCCTGGTGGGTTTAACGTGACACTGGTCAACAAGCTGAGCATGCATCGTGTTCCTGGGGACCTGAAACGAAGGCCTGGTCATAGCTGTTGTGTTTTTATCAGAACTTGCTTCTTGGACCCCGTGAAGGGGGCAATCTGGGAATAAGTAAGCATATGAGCTCATGGAAACTCTTTTTCCTATGACCAGCCACGAGAACCACTTAACCCTTTGAGGGTTTTTGCCGTACGTGTACTGCGGCGGTTTTCTGTCCCGCAAGGTCTTTGCCGTACGGGTACGATTTCGAGCATCCGTTTGATATTTCGCGCCATATTAACGATGCATGCTCCCTGGGAGGTGCTGCCACCTCCTGGGACTTACAAGAAGTGTTTGAAATTTGATTGTACTACCTTCTTGCGGTGAAAAACAGAACTCTCTGGCTTTGGCGCGTTACGGCATCTGTACGTGTCAACGCGTTTCGTGGTTTCAGTTTCGCCACGTGATCGCATCGGAGGCGCGCGAAACTTGATCGGCGCTCGCTGTCAGGGGCGGCGGAAGTTGATTTCGATCTATATTGGTGCTGCTCTTATCTTGTTTATTATCCACGCTCACTAGGTATTCTTGCCCTACTTGCTTGGAACTGAAGTAACCTAATCGGAGACTCCGTTGCGGGGACGGCGGAAGTTGATTTCTATCTATATTGGCGCTGCTATTAGCTTGTTTATCACCGGCGCGCATGAGTTATTCTCGCTCTCCTCGTTTACTGGGTTGCCTTCGAGTTCTTCAGATGCACGGCAAAGCGGCGATATGGCCCAACGAACTGCCCACTCTGATGACACCGACCGCGATGACTCTTCTGACTCTGAGTTTGCTACTGGGTTGCCTTCGAGTTCTTCAGATGCACAGCAAAGCGGCGATATGGCCCAACGAACTGCCCGCTCTGATGACAACGACCGCGATGACTCTTCTGACTCTGAGTTTGCTCCTTTCACCGAGTCTGAATCGGAAGACAGTCTTTCTTCGGAAGAAGACAGCTCATTTTCGGACATGCGCTTTATGTGGGCAGACTCCATTAAGGGGGCGCACGGGTCTTTGGGACCGAAAAAGTGCCAAAAAATGCACTTTTCATAAGCATCATTTTTGAAATGTTCAGGTCTTTTTCTCCTGGTTTGCGAAGTTTTTCCTCCGAAAAGTCGGTACTTGAGCAGTAACAGCAACTTATAAAAGCCCTACAAGGCCGATTCTTCGAGATTCCGACGCCAAAATAACTATTTTTCTATAATTCCTCACTGCTGCGCAACGGGCGGTATCGCAGCGATCTCGGTCTCGTTTGAAAGAGCGAACTTCGGTCTTCAATTTCCCGCCACTGCGGTTCCTGCCCGCTCAGTCGTAGAGTGGGAAGCACGCGCCAAAAAAAGCAAAAATGCGCATTCCTATTCGCCGGCGAGCGCACGTGACTAGACAGCGCGATGCGATTGGCCGAAGGCGGCGTCTGTCGTCTGCTCCATGCCGTTGTCGGCGCAATCAGGCGCCATATTGCTCGGGCTCTGACTACGACGTTTGCGATGTGGAAGGCCGGAAGAAAATCCCGCACGAAGAACCCGTATGGCAAAAAGAGAAAGAAATCCAACCTCGAGAATCTCAGAGGCCGCTCCACACCAGCGAGGAGCGATGAAGGAGATAGCGACCGACCTTCCGTGGTTGGCGACGACGCGCTTGTCAACGTAGGCCTAGCGCCTCCGCCGACCGCTCATAACGCCTCCGGCAGCGGCCGCATCCGTCTCGATACAGCAATGTTGCACCCGTTACAAGTGGCAGAGGTGCGTCAAAACGCGGAAAACAAGCTGCACGAGCTTTCTTCAACTGGAGCTACACAACGGAAGTGCAGCCTGTTGGGCGACCCTGACAACGCCGCAGCCACGCCGCTGGACGAAACAAGGTTCGTGATCGTCAGTTTGACCCAGCTGAACGAACTGATGCGCGCAGTGAAATGCAAGTTGTGCTTCGGTGATGTGGAAATCGGCAAGGAGGACAGGGAGTACGGCCTCGCCGTAAAGCTAGTGCTCAAGTGCGCGAACTGCGGCGACGTGTCGACGGCGTGGAGCTTGCCGCGCGTTGACGGCGAGAGCAAGGCGAAGCCGTTTGCCATCAATGTTCTGGGCGCGCGCGCCATGCAGTCGACTGGAAAGCAGCAAACAGCGTTCAACGACGTGTTTTCGTCGATGAACATTTCTTCGCGCGGCCTGCACAACAAAACGTGGCAGAGCTACGTGAAGACTAAACTGACGCCCGCAGCTGTTCGCGCATCGCAGAAGGTGACTGCAGATTGCGCACGATCAGTTCGGCAACTGTACGCTGAGCTCGACCTTGCAAACCCGGGCAACATCGCCGTGTCGTACGACGGCTCCTGGATGACGAGGGGACACTCGTCGCACATCGGAGTGGGCACGGTCATCGAGTTATTCACGGGGCTCGTGCTCGATTATGTCGTGCTTTCCAATTTTTGCGCCGGCTGCGAGCGGGCGCCCAAAGAGAGTGACCCTGCCTACGAAGAGTGGAAGGCGAAGCACCTCTGCCAGAGAAACACCACCAAAAAAGCTGGGGAAATGGAAGTGGCGGCTGCCCTCATTCTCTTTCAGAGGTCGTGGGAGCGTCATAAGCTCAGGTACACCACAGGGGTTTCGGATGGTGACTGCCGCACCTACCTCGCTTTGAGGGATGCAGATGTTTATGGCTTCATTAAGATCCTCAAAGAGGAGTGCTTGAACCACGTGCAGAAGAGAATGGGCACTCAACTGCGCAACCTCCCAAAGCAGAGGCCAGCTAGCTCAGAGAGCCTCAGTGGTAGGGGGCGGCGGACTGGCGACCTGATCAACAAACTGACCTCCTACTATGGCTGGGCAATCAAGTCCCACAAAGGGGACGTGCCAGCCATGCACAAGGCTGTGATGGCCACGTACTATCACGTGACATCCAATGATGCAGTGTCGAACCACAGCCTCTGCCCCACTGGTCCTGACTCGTGGTGCCGCCATAACGCTGCCAAGGCCAAAGGGGAGCCAGTCCCCAAGCACCGCTACAACCTGCCCCCCCACGTCTGCGAGGCCTTGCTTCCTGTATATGAACGGCTGGCGGACCACAAGCTGCTTGAGCGGTGCCAGCGTGGCAAGATGCAAAACAGCAATGAGAGTCTTCACTCAGTGATATGGTCGCTGGCTCCCAAGGAGCGCCACGCATCGCTTCACAGTGTGGAAGCTGCGGTCGCAGAGGCTGTGATGCGATTCAATGCCGGAAGCCAGTTGGCATCATCAAAGATCCTGCAGGAGCTCAACATGACCGTTGGCACACTAAGCAGCACACGCATGGTCGAAAAGGACCGCCGGCGAACCAAGGACTCTTCCCGCAGGCGAACATCCGCAGAAAATGTGCAGCGGACCCTCAAGAAGAGGCACCTGGCTGGTGCCAGCAGTCAAGATGACTATGCTGCGGGGGCCTACTAGTTGTTTCGTGCAAAAAAAGTACTCCACCTTCTACTGTTTGCATTAAACATAGCACCGCTACGTTTTTTGCCATTTTCTTAAAATGCATATTTTTGACGTATAGGAACTTCTCGAGAGGCATACCTCAGCACATAGTGCAGCTAGAATGATAATTTTTCTTTCAGCAGGAAGCTGAATGTTTAAACCATGTGGTATGGGAAGCAGATTTTGCATTTTGTGTTTCAGTAATTGTTTAATTAGCATTATTTTTAATTGGTTAGCAGCAGTACTTCGAACCTAATAGTAAGAATTGATGGAAACTTGTATGTGATTGTTGTATGTGATTGTAAAACAAAAAAACTGCTTCCCATACAACCTTCTACACAACTTCTAGTATCTATTCATGCCTTGCTTGTAATTTTTTATTGATTAGTTTTTTTTCCATTGTTCTCAAGAACAATCAAGAAAGATTTCTAATTATCTCGAAAACTAAATGTGTTACATCAAAACTAATTGGATATTTGAAATCAGCTAAAAAATCTGAACAAGCCCATACAGTTTCATGAAGATTGGTTGGAAAACAAAAAAAAAGTTTCAAAGACCAGTGTGCCCCCTAAGGCACTGTGCGTAGACCCGTGTTTCAAGGAATACCACACTCTGAAATACTATTGAACATTTTTCAGTTTTAAGTGATGCTGACCCCAAAATACTGTTCCTGATAATTTTTTACCATTTAATCCTGACTTTAGACATTTTGTACATTCCAAATCCGCAATAAACTAATTTGACCACCAGGGAAAGTTTTTTTCAAAAAAATTCGACCCTCAAAGGGTTAAAGAAGCCATAAAGACAAAATACAAGTTGGGTTTATTAGAAAGACTGCTTAGTCCCGATAACAATGATACCAATATCATCGCAATCTTCGAGCAAATAACGGAGATGTGAAAGAAAACGTGTGAAGCAGTCGCGACACCCTAGCCAATTTCCCGCAACTTTTCTATGACGCCACGGAACCTTGTTTGCGCGATTGGCGGCCGCCTAACTGACCTGTCACGACACATGACTGGACGTCTGGAGTTGCATTTGACCGCATCACTTGAATGCTAACGTGCAGTTAACGCACTGGAAATTATGTTTTACTGTTGGCCCGTATGACGTCATTCTTGCTCATAAACACGTTACTGTGGCGCAAAATCTGAAAGTTTTTAAATACTTCTTGCTTTTTTTTTTTCGTTAAAAAAACATCGTTTGTGGCTGTAATGGAGCTGAGTGAGATACTGAATCCTAGTTCTTTCAAATTAAACGAAGTTGTGTTTTCTCTTCATGGCTCCTTTAAAGTTCTGCTGGGCGCACTTCCCCTAGGGCTGCTGCGAGGGCGAAGTGTTGCGCACAAGTTTGCTCTGACGGGCTGGCCGCATGCGGCCGCTCGCTCGCTGGCTTGGCCGGCTGCAACGTCACTTCAGCCTAGCCATTTCAGATTTTTCATGGTCATTTCCACCATGGATACATGCATTTCAGCTGTCATGCTTAGTATTTTGCAGTCTTTTTAGGCAGGATGTATGGAAATAACGTTTTGAAGAGGTTGAAATTGTCAGTGCAGTTGGTCATCAATGGTATTGATGTGCAGCTGCGCGTGAATACCATTTATTTAAAAACATTTTCAACGAAAATCCCCTTAATGGCCCATAAGAAATTACTTAATTAGGCTGCAGCATTCTCATTACAACTAAAAAAATAGTTATGCCACTTGAAAACTAATTACATATTTGAAATGAGGAAGAAAAACACATAAGCCCAGTGACTTTTATTATCATAGACCAATTAACAGAAAAGTCCATTTTTAACGTGCTCCTCCAAACAACTTTTTTTTTAATAATGAAGTTAGGAGGCTGAAATTTTCACAGCTTATAGAGATTGAGCTCCTCTGGTCATATATGTAATCAGATTTTGAATAGCTGCTCCGGATAAAATGTTACGCAGCATGACTTTCAGAAAAATGGCTTTTTTGTGCACACTTTTTTTTATAGTAAAAATTTTTTCTGAGACTTTTAAAATAGCCTAGGTGGTTCCTTATGAACTGCAGAGTGCACAAATCTACCTAAAAAAGCCTCATCATCATTTTCCTCACCACGAAAAAAAAATGACTGGTAGTGTGCCTTTTTTTGTTCTGTATATTTTTGTTTTATGACCGCCAGAAATATCTAAGGACACAAATTGCATAATGAACAAGATTTGTGCACTCTACGTGTTATAATGAACATTTGTGCAAAATTTCATCCTGATACGACAACTTTAACTGGGAAAATAAGTGTGCACAAACTCAGAAAACGGACAAAAACAACAAGCTGAGAAAAACGCAATTGAAAGTTTATTTCTTTGGCAGATTCAGAAATTCTTGCTCGAACAACATGAAATTTGGTGGGGATACAGTCTGAAATGTCCACATTGAGGTACTAAAACTAGAATGCTCCTGCTGCATAAGTTGCACCCTCACGGTTTTTGCTGGGGTAGTCCTTGGTGTGGGACCGTTTCACCAGGCTGCGGCAATGGGGCTAGCCTTAGCAGTCAGCTTTGCACACATCTGCCTGACCCTCCGCTGGTCACTTGCATTGCTTAGTCTGACCAGTTCTTCTGAAGGGAAGATTCCCAGTTCTTGGAGAACTTGCTCAAAGCTAGTGTGGCCTCTGTTGAACCACAACCCTGTGAGGGCAGTGGCAGTCTCCACTACAGTGAACTGCAGGTTGTACGATAGCGTCCTGTGCCAGATGCGCAGTGCTGCTTCCGTCTCCATGGCATGGGATGAGCAGTCGACATTTTTTTCACACACAAGAGGCATGAAAGGCTTGCCACACTTCCTCCTCTTGCTCATCAAGCTTTTGGTGGCGGCTACAAGTACAAGTAGTTTGACAGCACCTCAAAATCCAGGCAGAGACCAGTGTCAAGAGAAATGGCAGTGCTGTTGTGTCTCGTGTCTTTGCTTCTGCCAAGTACCATCAAAAATCACACTGAGGTCAGTCTGACCAGCTTGCAACGCAGTTACTTGCCTTGCTTCAGCAAGGTTGTCAGAGACGCCTTTTGTGGCCGCAACATGAACTTTCTTGGCAGTGTTGTAGAACGTCTTTTGATGCTGCGGTTTTGGTAGACCAAGAATGGCACAAAACCTGCATAGCTGATCGTGTCCGATGCCAACCGCGCGTGCAGCGAGTACCGCTTTCACATTGACGGCGAAACTATCACGGGGAGGCCGCAAACCGGAACTGCAGAGTTCCGGTTTGCGGCCTCCGCGACCGACGGCGGCAGCACGCTGCGACGAGTAAACAGAAGAAATCACTCCTGAAGCCACTCCCGCAGGGCACTTCTCGTTTTTGCACTTCAGTTCCAGTACCGATGCGAGGCCCTTCCGCTTGTTCGCAACCTCGACTACGACGAGTTCGCACTTCCCCCACGTCGCGCACACGGCGGCACTCAAGGTCAGTCAGAGCGCCGACTCCACAGATAACTGCACCGCTCCCGTGGCTGGCTGTCTCCTCACCTTGGAAGGCTGCCGACTTCTTCTCCGATGCGCTTATAAAGTCGATATCTTCGCTGATAAAATCAGCCCCGCCTGGTAGAGCCGCGCTTGCAACGCTTGAAGGCCCGGCGCCGTTAGGCCTCACGGTGCCGGTCGTGCCGCCATTGGCCGTGGTCGTCACAATGCTGCGCCGCTTGCGCTTTCCTTTGTACCGGCATGAAGTACGCTGCTTCCGGCGACAAAAGTCACTGTGATGAGCTCCAGGAAGGAAACCGGTGCAGAAAAGAAAGCAGCGGAAGGATACGAGGGCAATCACTCGTTAATGGGTATGCGCCTCCACAGAAGAGGAAGAGGAGGAGGAACGCGACCGGGCTCTTGGGCGGACGAGCGTTCGGGGTGCGCCTGCATCAGCTGCGAAGACACCCATCGACGGCGCCCGTGCTACCGCACCGGGACATCGCCAGGTACCTCCTGGTCACCAGCCGGATCCGCTACTGCACTGGGCAACAGCGCCGGGATCCCTCTCCTGCCGTTTTCGCTGCGCCTGGTCTCTTCGCCTTCCGTTCCGGTCAGCGTTGAGCCATCGAGCCACTCGCGACCGAGTCATAACGGACTGCATCAGTGAGACTGTTGTGGTTTTCTTCACGCATGTGCTTTCTCTCACGAATCGCCAAGAAACTGCGACAGGGAAGGACTTAGTTGTGGTTTCCTCTCCCTTTGCATTTCATTCCTTTATTTTTCAATTTTGTTCTTGTTTTTCCATCGCCTTCTGCATACCCCCGTGTGTCCGCTCTCTGCAATATATTGCCTCTACCCGCTTCACGTTCGTGTTGTGGCCTCTGTCGTCATTGATCTTGCGTATACGTCTCGTGGTTCCCACCACCGAACCCTGAGATCATCACAATTGGCGTCCGCGACAGGACCTCTTCAATAACATCTCGAAGAGGTCACGAGGCTTGTGCAAGAGGCGTGAGGACAGAGAACCGACATGGAGGTGGAAAAGTTAGTGGCCAGCGGAAAGGAGCTGGGACTCCGCGATGCCGAGCTGCGGGAATGGGTTAAGTCGGAACAGGCTTGGTTGCGCGATGAGAGGGCGGCAGAACGGGAAGCTCTGAAGGCCGCAGCAGAGCTGGAACGCGCAAAGCAGGAGAGCCTGAGGCTCAGCTTAAGACTACAGGAAGGCGCGCAAAACAGCCCACAAGCTGAGGGCTCCGTGGCAGCCCAACCTAACCCCGTGCCTGTCATGTCGACGAGCCCACATAACTTTATCCCCCCATTTGATGCGCGCAGAGACGACCTGGACGCATACCTCCTAAGGTTCGAGAGGGTCGCTGCAGCTCAAAAATGGCCGGAAGATAAATGGGCCGTCGGATTGAGCACATGCCTCACCGGAGACGCACTCTCCGTCATCGGAAGGATGACGCCAGAAGATTCTCTCGACTACCAAAACGTCAAGCTGGCGCTCCTTCAGCGGTTTCGTTTTACCCCTCAAGGGTACAATGACAAATTCCGCCAGGCGAAAGCTGAGGACGGCGAAACCGGAACTCAGTTCGCAACGCGACTTTCCGGTTATTTTGACCGATGGCTCGAAACAGCTGGTGTTCCCAAGACGTTCGAAGCGTTACGCGACAAGATGATCGCGGAGCAATTTTCCAAGTGTTGCTCGTCGCAGCTGGCCATTTTCATTAAGGAAAGGGACTGCAAGTCGACCAAAGAAATGGCAGAAGCTTGCGATCGCTTCCTTGAAGCACAAGCTCTCACAAACTTGGGAAAGACCAGGGACGAAATAAAAGAGTCGCAAGCAGACCTGCCTTCCAAGAGAGCTCCCACCTGCTTTTTATGTGGAAAGACTGGGCACAGCGCGCATAACTGCAGAGTTGCAGGCCACAACATCCGCTGTGAAAATTGCGGAAAACAAGGCCATCACGCAGACCGCTGTCGCTCTAAGTCTCCTGATAGGGAGCAGGTGTCGGCTTGCGCTATTGAGAAGTGTCGTCACGACAACACGCAACGGCACCACGGTAATACAGGCACATTGGCACCAACACGTGCCCAGCGTAAAAAGCAACGCCAGCTCCAACCGAGCAGTGCTGCAAGGCGTATGCCTGTTGTAACCGGTGAGATCTACGGACAACAAGTTTCCGTTCTGAGAGACACCGGAAGCAACGCCGTCATCGTGCGACGAGACCTCGTCCCTGATAGTTGCCTTACAGGCCGTGCATCAACCGTCCGTTTTGTGGACAATACCACAAGGAGACCTGAAGAGGCTTTTATCCACGTGGATACACCTTACTTCACTGGAAAAGTCCTGGCCAAATGCATGGCTAATCCTTTGTACGACCTCACACTTGGAAACGTACCAGGCGTTAGGGACCCGAACAGACCTAACCCCGCATGGAAGCCACAGCAACCAAGCCATCCAGCGACTCCAGCGGTGCTCGGTGGAGAAGCACATTCTCCTTCGGCCGAAGAGAACACCAGCCGCGTCCATCACAAAGGACAGCATAACGGGCAAGCAAGTCCTATCATGTTCGCCGGCGTTACAAGAAAAGAGATGCGCCAACAGCAGCAGCTGGACAAGACGCTAGAAAACTGCGTGAAGATGGCACCTTCACAGTCCTCTTCCGATAAAGAGAACCCCTGCAAGTTTGTTTGGCAAAAGGGGCTGCTGTACCGTCGCTTCGCTTTACCATCTTGTCGCTTCATTCAGCAACTTGTTATTCCGCATCCTTTCAGACACGCGGTCATGAGGAAGGCTCATGAAGGAATTCAGGGTCATCATGGATTTTCAAAAACATCTAAAAGAATCCTTCAGGAGTTTTATTGGCCAAACATTTACGCCGACCTCCGAAGATTTTTTAGGACCTGTCAGCGATGCAAGACGGCAAATACGAAAAGCGAGGTGGGCATTGCTCTTTCGAGAAAGGTGCCTACTGTAGGCCTGTGCGTGACTGAAAGTCTGTTTTCAAGCAAAACAACAAGCCCATAGTGCACATACAGGCCACGCCGAACAGAAGCATCTACGTTCTGAAGTCAAAGTTTTTAACCTAGTTTTGGCGTCTCTGCAGTGAGGTGTCGTGGACTCCAGACGATGCTTACGGCCGGGTCGCGAAATCTCTTGATTGTGCGAACAGTGCTTTATTTTCTTTTCCTGCACCACCCTTCGCCCACCGGAGTCTTCTGAAAGTGTGTCTGTGGCGTAACCCCAAAACACTTTCTAAAGCCGGGGGTAATGTGATGAGCTCCAGGAAGGAAACCGGTGCAGAAAAGAAAGCAGCGGAAGGATACGAGGGCAATCACTCGTTAATGGGTATGCGCCTCCACAGAAGAGGAAGAGGAGGAGGAACGCGACCGGGCTCTTGGGCGGACGAGCGTTCGGGGTGCGCCTGCATCAGCTGCGAAGACACCCATCGACGGCGCCCGTGCTACCGCACCGGGACATCGCCAGGTACCTCCTGGTCACCAGCCGGATCCGCTACTGCACTGGGCAACAGCGCCGGGATCCCTCTCCTGCCGTTTTCGCTGCGCCTGGTCTCTTCGCCTTCCGTTCCGGTCAGCGTTGAGCCATCGAGCCACTCGCGACCGAGTCATAACGGACTGCATCAGTGAGACTGTTGTGGTTTTCTTCACGCATGTGCTTTCTCTCACGAATCGCCAAGAAACTGCGACAGGGAAGGACTTAGTTGTGGTTTCCTCTCCCTTTGCATTTCATTCCTTTATTTTTCAATTTTGTTCTTGTTTTTCCATCGCCTTCTGCATACCCCCGTGTGTCCGCTCTCTGCAATATATTGCCTCTACCCGCTTCACGTTCGTGTTGTGGCCTCTGTCGTCATTGATCTTGCGTATACGTCTCGTGGTTCCCACCACCGAACCCTGAGATCATCACAGTCACGCTTCTCCTCACCGTTCACGATTAAAAACACACGATAAGGAAATAGAAAAGATAGCGCGAAGTAGCGAACGGAAGGATGCGGGCGATGGCGGCTCACAAGCGGCAAGAGCCAATGGCGGTCCCGCTTTCGCGTCACGTGATTTAAATGCCCAGTGGGAGCTCGCAAAACAAGCGGGAAGAAACATTTTTTTTATTTTTTTTACACGGAGATACGAAGCTGGCGAGCGGCTCAATCGAGAGAAGAAGGCTTGATCTACCTCTCTCAAGTGACCAAAATGGCGGCGAGCCACGCTGCCGTGCGGAATAAATTCTCAAACCTGGCCGAAATTTGGCTTGATTGCGCGATTTCTTGGGTCACCGCGAGTCATTCAGACACATTTTTCACTAAGTTCTCGTTCGTATTTCGTTTTCATTTTTTTACCCATGAAAGAAGGATAGTCAAAGATGCTAATGCAAGGGAAAACAAAAAATCGGTGTATTTCGAAAAAATCGCGTTTTTTCGACCCGCGTGTCCCCTAAGACCAGCATCTCCCTTTAATATGTAGAAGTGGTGTAAAAGAACCACACAGACATCGGTGGCTGGTATCCACAAGCGCGTCACTGACATTGCTTGCCACCGCTCATTCCACACAGCTGCACCCGCACTGCTCTCATGTTCTAGCGTTTCATCGCTGTCTTCTATACCGTCATCGTCACCTTCCGCTGTGCCGCATTAGGAGCACACTACAGAGATATAGCTCCCGGAGACTTCGCACGTGCCCTCGCTTTTGCCACTGGTGGCTGTACCCTCAATTCTGTGGTAACTCAAATTCTTCTGTTGGGAAACATTTGGCCCTTTAAAATAGGGCCACCCATGGGAATGTCTTTTATTTTTTGCACGGATTTCCAGAAACTGCGCATACAAGTCTTTTTCAATTTTCTCGCTCCCGGAAGTGCATACACGACACGCTCCTGATTGGCAGACACCCACAGTGGCATGGCTCAGGGGATATGACATCACACAGAGACACGCTAACTTCCCATGCAGTCATGCAAGCTTTGCAAAACGCGTCTAAAAGACAATGATGCTACAAAAGCACCGTTATATCTGCAACTTGTAGTAAATATGCTGGAGTGCTCAGGGGTTTGAACCCAACGCATGTCCCAGCATTGCTTTTGAAAAAAACACGACTTGCATCCTGGTTGTTTTTGCTGTTCCCATTCAACACGCCTTATCAACTCGGTTATGCCATCCTTGGCGGCGTTGAGAGAGACTAGCGTTCTCTGTCTTTCCTAATTTGGGACCCAGGTGGAGCTGGAGAAGATCCGGCAGTCTGACAGCGAAGTCCGATGGCAGCATGAAGACGACGTGGGCGAGTGCAACGGCTGCAAGAAGGCCCTGCACTCCCGCAAGGAGAAGGTGGGGGGGTCTTCCGAGCTCTGTCTAATTGTTCCTGCGAGGCCTTTAATGACACCTGTTTCCCCCTTACCCCTCGTCCCCCCCTCCCGGCCTCTTCCAGCCCCACTGCAGCCACTGTGGCAAGATCTTCTGCTCCGACTGCCTGGGTCGGGTGGTGCGGTCGGGCCCCAAGCTGCGCCCCTTCCCCGTGTGCAACGTCTGCCACACGCTGCTCGACCGGGACACTGCGCCCTACTTCAGCAGCGAGCCGCCCCAGACGCCCAGCTAGGCCCTTCTCGCCCCACGATGAACCACCCAGTCGTGGGCGGTGAGAGGGGGGCCGCCAAAAGTCTGGTGCCCTTCTCCCGTGCTGCTTCGTCGTCACGCTGCCTCTTCCCTCTTTGACAACCAGCCACTTCGTGGCCCCGGCTAACCCTAACGGCTGCCCCGACGCGGCCGCCGTTGCAAGTTTGGCTGTTTTTTCGGGCGTGGGCTTCCACTGACTTCACGCTGCCCTGCTAGACGAGGTGCAGAGTTAACTATCGAAGCACCCAACATTTGGGGGCCATAGACGACAAATCCTGTCCCTGGGTCTGGCAAGTTGTCATTCAGCAGACGTGTCAGACGGGGATGCCAGCTTGCATTTGCTATGCGCACAAGTTGTCATTGGGCAGCCACGATCTTATCTGTAACTCTACAGGCGGTGTGGCTTTTAGTCCTGTCAACGGGCATACGAGAAGTGGTTTGGAAACGTGGAAGCCAAAGATCAGGTACCTTCTGTGTGCCTCTTAGCATGGCTGTGTCTGCAAAAGCAAAAAAGGAAGTTTTTAAACGGTGGACGCTGGCATGTTCGCGCTCCTGCTGATCAGACGTTTATGACTGCTTCGTGATGAAAGGTTATGTTGAGTGATTGCAAGTGCGTTTTCCGAGCTGTTATTTATTTGCCAGAGGTCATTTTTCCTTCGAATGCAAACTATTTATGCTTCCAAAATTGCTGCTGGCTTGCCTGCGGGGAAAGTTTATTCCTGCCTGCTTGTTTCGGGCAAGCTGACTGAGTTACTACTGCGGTTGTTGTCACCGCTTTCTTTTCTAGTGTGCGGCATTATTGGGGACGTATCCGAAGGCTCTGTCCAGTGAGTGAAGGACAAGGTGGCAGCTGCCACAGCATCTGCTGTTTATTCATTCCTGATGTTAGCGTGACTCTAGTGCTTGAAAAAACAGAAGCTTGGCCATATTGTTGCTCAGAGGGAAGGATGCACCAGCCCAAAGCATCGGGCTGGAGCTAAGTCCTATTGCAGCTGCATGCATTGAAGACTAATTCACTGGCTTCGGCCTACTTTTCTTTCACGGGTGCCTCCGCTCGCGAAGTTCCAATCACTAGCACTGGCCCGTATGTAAACTTTGTCTCAACTGAGTGTGCCTGTGTGGGGCGCGGGAAGTGGAAGTCGGTTTCTACTGTATGTAACGAGAAATAAAAGTACAGCAGACGGGCTAAAGAAAAATCAGTTAAAGGGGCCATGAAGACAAAATGCAACCTTGTTCAGTTGTAAAGAACTAGTCTCTTCGGTAACTCTCTCAGCTCTAGTCCAGTCACGATAAGCTTTTTTTTAAGGGTGTGCGAATATCAATTTTTTAATTTCGAAGCGAATTCGAATAATAAAAACAAAGTTCGAATCGAATCGAATATTTTTCGAATATTTTTCGAATACGAATGCTTATTGTTTTTTGTAAAATTAAAGTTTTCACCATCTAGAGACACAAAAACTGCAACTTTATTGCACAACAAATCACACAAAGTAAAATTAGGAATTACACAATACCATTGCACTCAACAGGTTAAGGTCTGCACTCACTTAAATGTTAACATGGAGAAAGGTTAACTGCTCGACATGTTCGGGGAGCAGTGACAACCTCCTGTTCGTCACCACTTTACCAGATACCGAAAACAGCCGCTCACTTGAGACACGTAGCTGGCATGCCCGAGCCCGTGCACATTGCCGCGCGCTGATACAGTAAAATCTTGATGATACCAATCTCGCGGGACTGCGAAAAATATTCGTATCATCCGAAATTCGTATGAACCAACACAGACCAAAAAATTTAGCGCTGAAAAAAGTTTTCGTTTATTTCTTTTCCTACTTTCGCGTGAAGAAATTCGTGATTTTTTCTGCTTTTTTTAACCCCCGTGTCGCAAAGCAGTCCTTTCTGGAGCATGTAAAGCTTAGCGCTCGTCTCCTCACTCGCTGTGCCCAAGCTCGCTACACGCCGCAACAGCCAAGCGTGAACTGCATGGTGCGTTTTTGCACGCGATTCGCTCGCCTCGGCTCTGCGAGCGCTGTATTTTCACGCCCACATCGACGATTTCGCGCCCACGGTAGCGCCTACCTCGGTCAGAAAATGATGCGCGACGCGCGCGGCAGAATGGAGGAGCCTGACTACTTGCGATGAGATCGAGACAGCCGGCTTGGCTCCGCCAGAGATGGTTAGGCTTAGCACCCCGGCAAATATTTAATGGGCGCTTTCACTAGCGGCGCGGATGATGTTTTATAGTACCGTTTTCGCATGCATTATCAGCTCCTTTACCGCACAAGCAACTTCGTGTCTCCCTTGAGCCGCATTTTAAAGAGCAGTTAGAAGCGGTCGCTCGAGCGCCCGCGCCACTTCGCGGCTGGAGCCGACGCCTTGTTGACGCCGCCGGCCGCGCCGCGCGCAGCGTGGGGGTGGTTTCGCGGCGGTGTCAGTGCGTTGGGCGTGCGCAGAGCGTTTTCGCGAGCAGAAAACAACAGCCCGGCCGTTTCTGGAGAAAGAGTGACAAACAGGGGAGCGAGAGCCGTCACTTGCTCGTTCGGCAGTCGGGTGCCTCGCCGGCTCGTTCGTATCTTCCGCCGGGCCGCGCAGGTCCGTTCGTAACAGCCGAAATTTTTCCCATTGCAAACGGTGCAATTTCGCCAGGACTTTTCGGAAATTCGTATCATCCCGAAATTCGCACCCCCAGAATCGTATCATCGAGAGTCCACTGTAAATAAACACCAATACAGACACGCTCTGAATTTTTTTTTTTTTTTTTAGTTTTGGGTGGTTCGAATATTTCGAACAATAAAAGTGTCGTTCGAATCGAATCGAATACCAAAAAATTCGAATCGAATATTCGAAGTTTCGAATATTCGCACACCCCTACTTTTTTTTACTAAAAATAGAAAAGGAAGATTTTTTTTTTTTCAAAATTCAAAATTTGCGCTACACGACGTCAGCAGTCACACAATTGAAGGGCCACTAAAAACATGGTTATCCGTGTGTGAAATGCTATTAGCATTCAAGTGATACAATCAGATGGAATTAGGGACCCCACTGCTATCGCGAAGTCATGCATCTTGGCAGTGGCTTTGGTCAGCAGCTGCCAATTGAGCAGATGAAGATTCAGTGACGTCATGTGGACCCTGCACGAAATGGGCTGGGGAGTTGCCACTGCTTCATTTTTTTTCTTCAATATTGTCATTAGCAGTCTTTGTAATGAACCACACTTGTATTTTGTCTTCATGGCCTTTTTGAATAAAACAGGCACCTTGAGGTCATTTTTTTTTTTTAACTAGTACTTTCAGCACAACTCTCTGTAAAGTAAACAGTTTTATTGATTTCTTCAGGTACAGAGTTTCACTATTATTGAGCAGTTGGCGATTTATTAGATGCGTAGTACTACACACATAGTGGATCAGCCAAGTGCACTTTGTCTCGGTAGGTGCCTGCTCGGCCCCTTGAAGAGACGTGCTCGTTGGTGTGTTAAGGACTGCACAGACTTGTGTTTGTGGTTTTCACACATGCTTTGTGTTCATTGCAATTGCAGCCTTACCATAAAATGCTGAGCAGGCCCCCCGGGTTCCCTTCTTTTCAGGAATGGGGATAATGGGAGAAGTTTGGTCTGCTCTAACATTCAAGGGGGCATTCCAAAGGGGTCTCACTAGAAAGCAAGAGCCTAGGGAAGATTTATTCAGACCTAGGCAACAACTGCAGCAACACTTCACCCCAGCCAAATTTATTGTGTTCGTGTCGTGTGTACTGTCAACCAGCAGGGACATGACTGCTATCTCTTTGAAGAGGCTAATTAATTACGTTACGAGCACTTAAAACAGCTCTGAATTTGATTTTGAAATAGTCCAATTTTGCTGGTCCTTCATGGCATTCTTGCACGCGTTTCCTGTGTCGTGATTTTGAGGTTGCAATCTTTTTTATTTAATCGTATCACACAGAATCTGTTTTCATGAGGTTGAAATTTCTGTTGCAGTTGACCCTGAAAAACATGTTTAGTGGCTCTGTCTCTCGCATCTGATGTTCAACTTCAGAGCATTCAGCCCACAGATTCCCGTACTCGCAGGGCACATTTGAGATGCCGCTGTCCTTGAGTGTGTGTCCAGATGTCTCTTCAGATGCAGCGTCTTGGTGCTGACCTGTTGTGTACTTGTCCTGCACTTGGAACGGCTTGTCCTACACTTCTGCGGTGCTCAAAAAAAACTCGGAAGTGAATCGGCATCCACCACTTCACTGACAACTCACTGTCACTTATTTTGCGGAAATTTTGATGCAGCAACTTTTCGTAATGTTTTTCCCCATTGTGGCTAAAGTTGCAGTCGATTGTAAAGTGGCAGGATTCCTCGTGCATGGTGCACAAATTTTTTTCAAGAATTTTCTTAGCCAGTCAGGTAAAAAAGCAGCACAGGCAATCAGGATTTTGTATGAACATACAATTTAGTTTTAATATTTGCAAATTTTAATACTCCTGTGCAAGATTCAGGGTGGATGTGTACTGCTGGATAAAAGGTAGAAGAAGAAGAGAGGATTTGAAATTCGCAGACAAGTTTGAGGCTCGCTCTTGTACTTGGGGTGCTTGCTTTGTGGTAGTTGCCTTGGTACTGTTTTCCTCGGATGATTTTAGTCTCTATGGCATTTAACAGGAATGTTGCACACAGCACTTGGCAATCGTGGTTCAAGCGCAAATTGTGCCCATGATTCTGCCCATACTTGTTGGACCTTTATTTCATTCCTGTGTGGGGCACGCATCATTGTTTGTGCGCTGATTTTGTCTCTCAATGTTTTGTGCATGAAGTTTGCATCTTCGTGACAGCCGATGGGGTTTATACGAGCACAGTCAAATCCAGATGTATTGAACTCAAAGGGAGTCAGAAAATTGTTGGATACAAGTGACTGGCGATGTGATGCGCACTGTACTACAAAGATTTTCAAGATGTTCAGACTGTCCGGTATGAGCAGTAATTGTGGACGTTTGGGTTTGATATACCTGGATTCAACAGCAGCACTGGTGCGTGTTGAAAAGTTTATGGGACTTGTCTGATGCAGTTATCTCCATGTTCATGTGTCAAGCTATGTGAACTGTACCATTACCAAAATGTTGTTCTGATGCCGCACTGCTTCATCTGCACCTTGCATGTTTTTAAGGCATTTCTTGGGTAAGTCTGCGTGGAATAATTCAGGATCAATTCTTCTTTGAAAGCATGGGTAAGAATGTAGAACACAATGGCAGGTGATTGGTGCGCTCAAACATGTGCAACTCTTCGGTTCACTTATCAACGTTTTTGTAGAAGTTTTTTACGCATAGTCGTAAAAAAGAAAGTGCATGGCTGTTTTGCTTTTTAAATTTGAGTGCTGGCAACCTGTCCTTTAGCTGAGATTGTATTTTGGCAACTGTGTTTGGTAATGTTTAAACAGACACAGGACGACAAAACATCTCTCGGTTTGAAGATCGGATTGCTCCTCCACTGTTCCCTTCCGATCCATCCAGCCTCTTTCCTCCACCCTCCTTAATTTTTCCGTACCCCCCTCAGTTTGAAGGTCAACTTCCCCACCCCCCTCTTTTGTTCATCATTTGCATTGCCTTTTCTGTAACACTGAAGTCATTTTCCCTTGTCTTTCCCATTCCTTCTTCCTCCTCAATTGTCAGGTCAAATTGATGCCCTATTGGGAGAAAATGGTTACACGGCACGGATACTGACAGACAAAAAAACATAGACCCTAGTAGCACTCAAATTCTACATGATTTGGATGGCCAAGTGGAGGCGGGTCTAAAGGGACCCTCTAGGCTACCGATAAACGCTTTCCCTCTCTTCTTTGCGCCCAGAAGCCCCTAAAGGAGTATAATTATCGCCGGCACAGAGCAGCAGTGTGCGATATGCTCGTCACAGTAGATGTATGAAGTGTCTGGTATGTTTTCTTTGATTTTTTTTAGATGTGGCTATCAAACGCATTCATTGCTGCAACTGATAGGAGCCACGACAGAGCTAAAATGATGTCCTTTAAAAGAGCAAAAAATGCCCAGACCGAGAAAGAGAGGATATTCTTTTAAGCTAGTCTCCAAGCTCCCTTATGGGCGTAGAGCAGCAACATTTAGCTGATACTTTGTGGCCACGTAATCTAAGTACTGGATGCGCTTGATGACTTGTTCTGACGGCATTTTAGATTTCGAATTAAGTCGAAGAAAAACTAGGGTTTCTTTAAATATGCGAGCCAAGTGCTGTCCTTCAAACGTGGCAAACTCCCTGCCTGCATCCTCTTGTGGGGTTTGTGCAAAAAGCATGCCAGAATTCGATTCATCTACGCATATGCCAGCTATATATATCCTGCCTGGCACGCTTGATCGCAAAGCTCCCATTAAACTTCGATTGCGTTGGGTACGTGCGAAGCAGCCACACGCTGTATATGTAATTTGACTTTCAAACTTGGCGAGGTTCGTTATCCTGTTTCAAGGCCTAGACTCGAAATTTGAGCATTGCGTGTTGCCTGCCAGTTATTTTGTGGCCTTATGAACTATATTTACGCGTTGGATTCTTGCCTGTGTCTCTGCACTTTTCCTTTTCCCTTCTTGTCCTCTCTTTGTTTTGTACGGCTTGCTGCAACTGAAAGGAGCCACGACAGAGCTAGAATGATGTCCTTTAAAAGAGCAAAAAATGTGCACACTTAGACACGTTGGCTACGGTATAAGAGGTGTGAATAGACTGGTGAGGTATTAGTGTGGGATGTGACGTCTGCGTGCACTTGTGGTAAGGCTTTTGTTGCTCGTTCAATTCACACATTGTTCATAATGCGCTGTCCCGCAGCCTGCGCCGTACAGGTTTCGCTTTTATTTCAGCAGCGTGTAGGACAATGTAAAATAGCTCCTTCTGGGTTTAAAATACACAGGTTTGATGTTTGGCACTGTTCGCCTGAGATAGGGTTGATTGTGCTGCGCGAGATGCTAGGCCGAAGCTTTAAAACTACCTTCTGTGATCGTATTGCTTATGTGGCGATGACTGCATTGGATGCCTTTTGTTGAGAGCGTTACGGCGGATTTGTGGGAATACGGTTATTTTATTTTTAACTCTGGGGGGGGTAGGTAATGCCCCGGTATGCAATTGTCACATACTTTGTTATTTGCCGCTCATTTGCTGACGTGGTATTTTAATTGCTCAACTGTGTGTGTAATTTTATGCCTTTTGTGAAAAAAAACGACAAAAATATTCTTTTCAGTAGCTTGTAAGCACAGAGAAGCTAAGCCTGACGTACAGTTTCTCTCAAGTGTGTGTGTATGTGCGTGGATGTCCAAAAGCACTCTGGCCTACTTTCTGCACATGTGTATTTTGCCTATTTAGGTTTATTGTAAATATAGCGGGAAGAGCACGTTTTATTGTTTATGTTTGACTGTCTGAAGAGAATGTCAAGTCGTAGCCTGGAACTGACATAGATGGCATCTACGCTGCGAATGGACCCATTTTGGGTCATTGGTAATGTGGGACTTTAGGAATATACACTATAGGAAGCCTTGCTTTCAATATGCACATGCGATTTGTCTTACACAGCAAATCTTTGTGGGCTTGTGCTTTGTTCTAGCTGGTATGTGGTTTGGGTATTGCCTACTTCCGTACCCTTCTATTTTTCCGGTTGTTTATTGCGACTGTAAATATGTACAGAACGAAAAGAATATGACAAACGTTGCCCGTGCATCATCGTTGCTGGTCTTTTTAAAAGCATTGTCAACAAATTTCTCCTCTCTAGACAATTGTGGGGCATTTGCTGTACACCCGAAAAGTTCCATGCCAGTAGGCATTTGCTGTGTTAAGTACAGGGCGTACTCAACTAGACTTGAGTACTCCGCTTACATCACTACTTGCAGCTGCTGCCCGCCAATCACGCTTTGTGCAGCCTGTTATGTCTGCTGAGCATGCCAAGGCTGTCGTGCACTTTTAGGAGGGCATGTCTGGGCCCCGAGGACAACCTCTCGGTGAACTTGTCTAAATTTCATTCAAGTGCTGCAGTGTATTAAAGGCTTGTTTTCACTGCTTGCATGTTTCTTTGCTGGCTCATCACGGCTGCCCTCAGTTAGTTCTTTAGTGCAATGTGTAAGAATTTTACAGGATTAAGTGCAGTTTAAGTGCGGTTTACCCATTGAGCTGACCTTGAAGGACTTTTCAACTGGGTGATTGTGGACCAGCCTGACGGAGACGTATTGAGTTGATTGGTCTAGGTGCTGTAGCCTTACTTAAAGGGGCCATGCAGACAAAACAGAAGTTTGGTTCATTCGAATGATTGCCTCGTTAGAATCATACTCGCACCACTCTTAACATAAACTTTGCTCAAATGGGCTTCATCGATTAGGAAAAAAGGGAATGGCTAGCGTCAATAAAGGCTTTTAGAGTATCGGCACTCTTTTCTCTCATTGTTATGTGCTGCCAGGATTTTCATTGGTCGGTCGGCACCACGTGATATTTGTTTACACATCGGCGCAGCCATTTTGTTTTTGGGCGGCTCTCCTCTCTCTCTCTCTCCCTGCTGCGTGGACGCTAGAGCGGCCCGTCACACTCTGCCCGTCCCAACCGGCGGCGGTTTCGTTGGGAGAGATGGCAACACTGCAAGCCAGAAACAAAATGGACCCCATACGCTTCCGGGTGCACGAAGTGGCGGTACTTTTGAGCGTAGCTTATTTAGTGACGCTAGGAATGGCCATGCGACCCACTAGTTCATTTCCCGCAACAGAATCTATGATGTCATATGTGTCAGCTCTGTGATTGGCTGAGGCCGGCAAAAGCAAACTGAAATTTGGCAGGGCTTATAAGCTTGCCAAATGAGTTATTTGCACTTACATTTAGGGCACATTCTTTTTATAGCAATAAGAATGGTGGGGTAAACAGTGGAAGTTGCAAAAGCACACGTAAACGTAGAAGTACCGATGAGTACTGCTGTTGGTACTGCGCGCACTATGCTTGGTCTAGCTGCACAGGACTGCGGGTCTTTAGGGTTGTCTCAGACGACACTGGCCGATTGACGCAAGCAACGGTGTCTTACGTGGCCATATTTGTCAATCGAGCACTAGGTTTCACGAAATGGTTATTTTCTACCTTAACAAAAACAAGCCTGGTGCAAATACGTTCAAAAACAGAGCAACGTCCGCAGAAAATGGCTCGCCGCGATATGGTGGCGCTGTCTAGGTTGACTAACGGTAACAAGGCTGGCAGCACACTAGGTTTGGCTTGAAGACCTGCTCTTGTGATGTCACTGCAGATGTGAAAACACGATTTGGAGGGAGAATCAAAATTTTAACTCAAAATAATTTCTCGGTGAATAAAGCATTTTTTGCTTCCGGACAAACACTCGGGCAATACAAAACACGAAATCCCTCGAATAAAACAAACTTGTATTTTGTCTGCATGGTCGCTTTAATGTATGGTTTTTCTGGCCAGTGCTGATAAGAACACAAATAGAGAATGACATTTGTAATCAGTTTAGTGAGCACAAGTTTGTGAGAAAGTGCGCTGTTTTGGTGGGATATGTGAGTTGGCATTTTTACAGTAAACCATAACGCACCCCCAAATTGCCCATGCTTGCTTTTTTAACTATAGATCCTCATCTGCATGAGGGGAGAGCACTGCCTGAAGGCATTAGGATGCCACGTTAGTCTTTGAGCGTGCATGGCTTTGAGTGGCTGCATTTTCATGTGAATGCCGCTTCCAACTGCTGAGTGCACCTGGTGTTGGATGGTAGTTGAGACACTAGCTAATTGCAAGTTGGTAACCAACAGACAATGCTGTGCTTCTTGTTCTTCCACTTCAGGCAAAAAATGAAACGTAATTCAGAGTGCTGCCATTATCCTCTCCTGATTAAAGGAACAGCTCTTAAAGGGGACATGCAGACGAAGCACAAGTTTGGCTCATTCGGAAGATTGCCTCGTTAGAATCGTACTGACACCACTTTCAACGTAAACTTCGCTCAAATAAGCTACATAATTAGGAAAAAAGGAAACGGCCATGTGACCCACTAGCTCATTTCCCACAACCAAACCTATGATGTCATAAGCCCTGCTGTGCAATGGGCTGAGGCCGGCAAAAACAAAAGCAAATTAGGCTGGGCTTAGAAGCTTGCCTATGGCAGATGGCAGACGTCACGAAAACACTCTATTTGGCAGGAGAGTCAAAATATTAACCTAAATTGATTAATTTCTCGGTGAATACGGCATTGCTTGCTGCTGGGTAAGTGCTGGGGGCACTATAAAACATGAAATTTTTCGGATAAAACAAACTTTTATTTTGTCTGCATGGCCCCCTAAGAAGCGCAACCTCATCAGGCTAGTGGAAGCCCTTATTATAAGTCGAATCATGTATGTCACTCCATGCCTCCACCTCAAAAAGAGCTGAACGAGGTAAAATTGACTGCATAATACGCAAAGCCTATAAACGGGCCATGGGCATTCCCATCACGGTATCGGCCGAATGGTTCATGGCTATGGGTATCCATAATACCCTCATGGAATTTGTAAAACTGCAGTGGCCAGCCCAATACCAGCGATTATCTAGCAGTCGCACAGGACCCCTTCTACTGCAGAAATCAAGCATTCCGTATGCCAGCCATTATGGAATCAAGACTCCGCTCCCTTTTTCGCCTTCAAAAGGCCATCTGTCTCTCCATACCTAGGAACATGCACCTGGTACACCACCTGGACCGCCCTCATGTCCGAGCATTTGCCCTGCACCAGCGTTTCAGAGATGGCTCTTACGTACGATATATGCTGACGTCGCGGACTACCACTTTACGCGCTCCATGGCCATCGTGGCAATAGATGCTAAAGGCATCTGACAGCAGCTTCTATTTATGCGACTCGCACTGTGGAAGGAGAAGAGGCCGCTATCGCGCTTGCCATTGCCTCCACAATGTCTAAAACCGGGTGACTCGAAAACAGCTCTCCGAAACAGATCCTGCCAACTATGAAATTGGCAGGATCTACTACAGCCCTACACATCTTACGCTCCGTCCAGGCCACTCGTATGCACAACTTGCGAATAATCTGGACACCGGCCCATGCATTTCTCCCAGGCCTTGAGCTAGCACATGAGGTGGCCTGAGGTTTCAGCTTTCGGGATTTCCCTGACGGCGCTGCTGGCTCGGACCAGGGGGCTTGGGACAAGCTGGCGACCTACCGGAACATCACTCAACACTATTGCATGGAGTGCCAGAAATATCGTGCAGCACATCCCACGCTCAACAGACGTCAATCTGTAGCCTGGTGTCGGCTACAGGCTAATGCATTCCGCAATCTTGCAATACTCAGCCACATTTATTCTGAACTTTACAATGAACAGTGCAAGTGGTGCACCCAGCGAGCCACACTCACTCACATCATTTGTGATTGTGATGCTCAGCCACGAACTCTGCAAGCACACTTGCGCATTACAAGCATGGAGCAGTGGGAGACCTTTTCGCTTAGCTCCGACCCCGAAATATAGATCAAGCCCTCAAGGCCGTCCAAATGGCCGAAGATGCTGCTCGCGCCCAAGGCCTGCCGTCCACCATCTGAGAGGGAGGAATCCAGGAAGACAACCACTTCCCCTTCCTCCTTTCACCCAGTTTTGGGCAAAATAAAGTTACTACCATCATAACCACGGGTATGTACAATCATCATCATGCAGCAAAGCGTGGTGACTTAACTAATCATCATGCAGCAAAGCGTGGTGACTTAACTATAGTGCCTAGAATATCCTGGCGCCTTTCTGTTTTAGGGACACCTTCCTGCTTCGTTGCTGGATTCTAGGGAAGAATTTATACTTCTTGAAACGAGGGATTTCTGCTACTGAACAGCATGTACAGTGCCAGGGTGCATAATCGGTCGACCACATTTTAGATGCGACGCTGAGATCGTCTCTTGTCGGCGGCCCTGTCCTTTCTGCGTGCGTCCGGCGTTGTCCGCACCGCTGCGCCCCTCCTCTCGCCGTGACAGCGCGCCTTCTCCCCTAACATCTGTGGCGCGCACAGTGCGGCGCGCTCTCTCACTCCGCCGGTGGGCGGCGCATGTGCAGCGCCCTCTCTTTCCGCGGTCTCCTCTCCTTCGGGCGCGCTGCGCATTAAGCGGAGTGCCGCGCTCCGGCCGGTCTCTCAGTCGACGGTCGTCCGCGCTGCGCTTGCGCTCTCTCTCTCTCTCTCTCTCTCTCTCTCTCTCTCTCTCTCTCTCTCTCTCTCTCTCTCTCTCTCTCTCTCTCTCTCTCTCTCTCTCTCTCGCATTACCCGACGATTGCTCACGCAATTCGAGTAATCGACCCAACGGAAACGCACAATGGAACCCCCTTCAGCGTCGCATCACACCAGGGTTCCCGCGAGGGGAGGTGGGCGTAATTTTTAAGTGCGAATGCACTTCTTAATTAAGCGAGCCTGAAGCGTCCGCCGCCGTCCGCATAGCAACAGCTGCGGGTTCGCGCGCTCCTCGTCTTCCTTGGCAACGGGGGGAGATGGGCGCGCGCTGCCTGGCCGCTGACATGGCACATACCCACGTGGGGGATTGGCCACGAATCTCCTCGTCTTCCTTGGCAACGGGGGGAGATGGGCGCGCGCTGCCTGGCCGCTGACATGGCACATACCCACGTGGGGGATTGGCCAGGAATCGGGCGTGAGAAGGGCTCCCAAGCAGCAGAAATTGCCAAGCCCAAGCATGGCAAAACATCAATGGCCAATGTGTCCGAGCTTGGCAATACCTCGGCCGCCAATATTGGCTGGTGTTTGGGAAAGGTGACAAGCCAACAATTGGCCAAGCCCTGGAAGGCCAATATTGGACAACGCTTGGCAAAGTACAGTCGGGGACTTAATTTTGCAGACCACGCGAGCGCGTGGCAAAAGCCACCGATGCGCGCTCTGGAGGCCCGGCGCCTGCTGTCGAGACCGGCGCGGCGCGCATGCGCGTTCTGCTTTACTCGCAGGCAGGCCGATTTTCTCGCTTCCTGCTGCGGTGCTGCAATAGTCACTCAGGAACCACAGAGCGACGCCTTTGTAGCATTCCTTTCTTCCCGGTGGCACATTTGGGGCCTAACGTTACGATTGCGAGGGCTTTGGCGCAAGTGCTCCTTGCGTCCTGATAAACACTTGCGCGTAATGTTTTATTTGTTTGTTTTGTGCCTTATCGTTTACAGACGATGAGACCGGCGGCTTGCGAACGGCGTCCCCGAATGAAGCGCGTACGAAGCACAGTCTCGCGGTACGCGCTACCGACGACGAAATGCCAGCTATATGAGTAGCGAACCTTTATTCCCCTTGTTTATTGTGTAATTTGGCCAGTGAACATATATTCCAACTCGCTGTCCGCTGCCCATAAAGTAGGCAATTTGCAAGTTATATAAAAGAAATTATTTCGGCGTTTTTGCTGCCTACTTCATTGCTTAAAAATGATAGAAATACGTACTCACATAAATTGTCTGTTCGCTCTGCCCGTCGCACTCGTAAAAATGGCACCTCGGTCTCCCATTGAATGCCGTAAAATTATTTGCTACTTTTCTCCGTAATATTAATCGCTACTTAGGGCCCTCCGAATGTTTTTGTCACTATTGAACGGGTGTTTAAAGAAGCCATGAAGAGAAAATACAACTTCGTTTAATTTGAAAGAACTAGGATTCAGTATCTCACTCAGCTCCATTAAAGCCACAAAAGATGTTTTTTAACGAAAAAAAGCAAGAAGTATTTAAAAACTTTCAAATTTTGCGCCACAGTGACGTGTTATGAGCAAGAATGACGTCATACGGGCCAACAATAAAATATAATTTTCAGTGCGTTAACTGCACGTTAGCATTCAAGTGATGCGGTCAAATGGACAGACGTCCAGTCATGTGTCGTCGCGACAGGTCAGTCAGGCGGCCGCCAATCACACAAACAAGGTTCCGTGACGTCATAGAAAAGTTGCGGGAAATTGGCTAGGGGGTCGCGACTGCTTCACACGTTTTCTTTAATATCTCCGTTATTTGTTCGAAGATTGCGATGATATTGGTATCATTGTTATCGGGACTAAGCAGTCTTTCTAATAAACCCAACTTGTATTTTGTCTTCATGGCTCCTTTTTTAACCACTGAAAAACAATAAGCTTGTCCTCTTGTTTCGTTGTTGACCTTGTCCTTCCGCTCCGCTGGGCATCTGCAAGGTGGCCCTTTTCTGATGAAGGCGAAAAGCGAAAATGCTCAAGTGTGTTCGGAATTTTGGTGCATGTTACACATTCCCAGGTAATCAAAATTAATCCGGAGCTTTCAACTACGGTGCGCCTTATCGGCTGTGTAGCATCGGCGCGTTAAAACCTCATAATCAATCAATGCAAGCCGACCTTGAAGAATTGCTCCGGCCTTGGAGCAATTCATTTCCGTAGGCATGAATTCCTCAGCTAACAGCGTCTCTTGGGCTATTAGTAAGCCGGCAAATGTCCCTTTGAAAAACAGCTTCAGAAAAGTAGCGAATAATTTTACGGCATTCAATGGGAGACCGAGGTGCCATTTTTACGAATGCGACGGGCAGAGCGAACAGACAATTTATGTGAGTACGTATTTCTATCATTTTTAACTAATGAAGTAGGCAGCAAAAACGCCGAAATAATTTCTTTTATATAACTTGCAAATTGCCTACTTTATGGGCAGCGGAGAGCAAGTTGGAATATATGTTCAGTGGCCAAATTACGCAATAAACAAGGTGAATAAAGGTTCGCTATTCATATAGCTGACATTTCGTCGTCGGTAGCGCGTACCGCGAGACTGTGCTTCGTACGCGCTTCATTCGGGGACGCCGTTCGCAAGCCACTGGTCTCATCGTCTATAAACGATAAGGCACAAAACAAACAAATAAAACATTACGCGCAAGTGTTTATCAGGACGCGAGGAGCACTTGCGCCAAAGCCCTCGCAATCGTCACGTTAGGCCCCAAATGTGCCACCGGGAAGAAAGGAATGCTACAAAGGCGTCGCTCTGTGGTGCCTGAGTGACTATTGGCGGTGAGATCTTTGAGTGGCGCCCCCTGGCTCTGACGTCGGCTTAGGGATTCGCGCCGCTGTCGTCTGCTACACTCCGCTTGTGAGGGGCAACAGTGCCTGGGCTAGAAATCGCCCGCTTCGTTGCTGTAGTGCGTTAAAAAGCGTATTTCTAGCGATTCAGTTATTTTGCCAGCTTCTGAGGCATCTGAATAATTTGAAGCTGTATCCCCACAAGTTTGCAACACACGAAGAGATAGAGAACAACTTTCTTCAGAGTATCGGTCAGAAGATCATGTGTAACTCGTCCTTTCTTACTTATTCGCGAGGATCAGCGATCAGAGCTTCTCGATAAGTATTCAAAATGCGTAGGCTTCCCTGCAGTATTTTTGAGATGCTCCTATGAAGACTCAACAGTCTAATACTACGTACCAAGCAGCGGCCTCTACACGCTCATCGCACAGCAGGAAATAAAGCGGCTTTCTTCTGTTTCTTTCGTTGTTGTCTTGTATCGGATTAATGTTTCTTGCTTTTTTTTTCTGCCCAACGCGTTAATTTTTCTGCGCCGTCACCAACTTCTTATTAGGAGGTTTCGGGATGTTTGGGAGCCTCACAAAGGTCGTGTAGATATTCCCTTCATTTTGTATGGCATACATTCCCTTCTTCACAAATTGGCTTTCATTACGGCTTCGTGCAAGAAGGTGCATATCCGCAGCGTGCTTTGTTTATTCACATGCAAATACAATGAGAAGGTTTGTGCTACGCCACCGCGATTGCGCCCTAAACAAAGTGGTCCACAGTACTCGAAGGCGGCTTTGTGCTCCGAATTTTTATCGTAATTATATCGTCATCATAACGAACTGACGCTCAACTCGAACAATGATGACATGATTACGGTGTTCAAGGCATGATATACTCGCTAATTAACGTAATAAATAGTATACCTGCATATATTACAAGACTCGAAACCGAAGACGAATTCCAAGTAGCTCTTTATTGCTTTTCAACCCTTCCAGGCGCGAAGAACAAATCCTATTCTACTCGGGATGGCGTTCTATGATTTGAAGAAAATTACTTTTACTCTCTTGTCCTGGACTGAGGACCCGGCCCACAAACCAGATCGATTTAATTGTTAAACAAAGTTTTCCCCTCCTCCCCTTACTCCTCCTCCTCCTCTTGAGTGCAGTTTTCCTACAACGCATATCCGAATATCGGGAAGGTATGGCTGTGCAAAATGTTCCGAAATATCCCTCCAGGTCTTAACAAACATATATGTGTTACTATAAATTTAACGAAGACGTGCCTCGTTTTGCTCAATAAACCTCCATACTGGTTAGATGCCTGGTATAGAATCAGCACGCGCGTATATACACACTGGGTTATTTGGAACTCAACCTACAGTTTTTGCAGTCTATAGTGCATGTCGGCAAACGTTCATGCCTTGACAACGTAGTGATGTGACAAAACGCGTTCGAGCGTTCGGCAAGGTTGCAAAAACTGTTTTACCTTACATATGATTACCGGGAATCGCGATGCCTTCTGCCAAAGCCGACAGCAGCCGACAGCCCTGAAGGCCTAGAATTTGTTTTGGTCTTCCATTTTCGCTGTTGTCGGTTATTAGCAGCTGACTGTTCCTTTTGTTCGAATGCTTACATGAGAAGCTGACGCCTAGCTCCGACTCTTCGCGCTCCGCACAGGACCGGCTTCGCAAGGAATGGGGTGGCGCCGGTAATGTTTCTCCCGTAGCGGTATCCAAAACAATACTTTAATTGGCACCATGAGCTAGTGTATGCGATTTTAAGCCTATTATTATGATAAAATGTTACCCACACGCCAATTCTGGTGCGGACAAGCATCAGACGTTGACCGAGCGCAAAGAAACAGCAGGGAGAGCGATCCTGAGTGAAGCAGACGACAAATGCGAGAATCCCTAAGCTGACGTCACGGAGGCGCGCTTCGCAGCGCCGCCTGTGTTCGCGCTCACCGCCAATTGCAGCACCGCAGCAGGAAGCGAGAAAATCGGCCTGCCTGTGAGTAAAACAGGACGCGCATGCGCGCCGCGCCGGTCTCGACAACAGGCGCCGGGCCTCCAGAGCGCGCATCGGTGGCTTTTGCCACGCGCTCGCGTGGTCTGCAAAATTAAGTCCCCGACTGTACGTTGCCATGATAATGCCAATGGGTGGACCCCACGCTATTTTCATGCACATTTTTGGCTTTGTGGCCAGTCCTTATGACCAATGCTTATTTGACGAGTTGCCTCGCGGCCCGATTTCTGCTTTATACATGCCAGTATACAGGAAATTATTAAACGAGTGCGCATTATTTATTTAATGCGCACTCGTTAAATAATTTCCTGTACAATGGCATGTATAAAACAGAAATGGGACCGCGAGGCACAATAAGCAAACTGCATCAACTTTGCGAAGCAATTATACATACGTGACTTGCCAAAAACAATTGAGCAACACAACACACCGGGTCTCTCTGTGTAGCTTTTTTATTATGCACATCAAATATAGGAGAAATCTGACTTAACAGTGGCAAGAATACGAACACAAACATGAAAGCAAACAGAAATAACAGTCGAGAAAAAAATTTAAAAAGCGCTGCTCATGAAGCGCGAACCGATTATCATTCGTTTAACTGCTTGAGATGCCTACAATACAGAAGCATTCAGGTAAATGAAAACAGGACCCTCATTCCCGGTAATTCGCCGACCTGCCAAGACCACAATATGTTTTTGAACAGTACTATTGTAGAATAGCCCAGCTTGGAAAGCTTGTCACTGCTGCATCCGCCACTTGTCCACGGGAAACACCTGTGCGTCGTAGCGCCTGTAATAAGTAAAAAAAAATAGTTCCCTATAATGCTAAATTCACGCTGCTTACTAAATACAGCACCTATACAAGCCTTAAAACATGTCCGTGTGAAAATATTCAGCCTAAAGTTCTAGCTTGTTAACACTCGCTATGAAACATAAAACGTACTGCACTATTCATTTTTAAATACTGCATTTTACGGTAGCAGTTACTTTGCTCGTTCTTGAGAAAACAGTCCGGAATTTCGCCGAAAATGGGCTTCACTCTTATTGCAGTAGCGCAAAGTAATATAAAAAGTCCAATAGACAAAGCGACACGCCAGCGGTTCCGTGAAATTTTGTTGTGCCTTCGCTCACTTCTGCCCCGTCAGACGCGGAAGACGCGAACGGAACCCACGGAGAATCCCAGAGGTAGTGTAATTACTTTGTCGCTCGACAATACCTTTACATTGCTCAAGAAAATAATCAAACGAAAGCTTCATTTATAGCTAGAGTTTAACTAAGCCAGCTTAATACATCCGCAACTCTTATACGGCACACGAGTCTTGCTTCAACGCATGCTGAACGTCGTGAAACTGCAGTGGGAGCACGGCTGCTTGTTCGGAAAACACAAAGCCGGAAAAAGGATAGCTAGAACTGGCGTCACACAATTGGAAGCACATGTATGGGACCACTTTTTTCTTCGCAAGAACCAACAACATAACACTAAGCAGCACTCGCGAGCGCCAGTTATAAACGACAGCTGAAGGTTTGGCGGGAACTAGCGCGAGCACTCCCGCACAGCGAAAAGAAAAATAAAATGGTGACTTACGTTTTCAGCGGCGGCCGTAGCAGGCAAACGATGTTATTCCACCAGTCAGGTATACTTCACACAGCCACCGACACCAAAACGCACCTCACAGACACGTACAGGAGTGCTACCGCAGTTTCAATGCCACAACAGAGACGGAGCCGTCGGTGCAACGCGTCGGTCCACCGGCCCCGCCGCGGGTTTAAAGAACGCGCAAAGGCACAACGCTGAAGTAGTTCGACGGTCACCGTTGTGTTAGGTAACACAAATGACCAATTCCTACTGAACGTTTAACACTCTCTCTGACGCTGTTTTGAATAAGCTGCACTTTAGTTTAAGTACGCTTTGTTTCGTGGCACCGTGCTGTGGCTCTTTAGGTAACTACTTTTTGCTGCGTTGCGGCCTGTTCACGGCGCTCTAACCGTCGTTATCCGTTGGGGGACCGCCGCAGGCAACGACCGCAGTGCTGCCCTCGAGTGGTGCTGCTTGCGCGCCGGTTGCGCATGTACACACGCAAAATAACGCACACGAGTGCTCTACAGTGAGACTTCATGCAACAATATGCAACAACAGGCAAGGCTGTCGGCATTTACACCTGCCAATACTTTTTATTTAAATGTGTTACTTGACACAAGCTTGAAAATGATTTGGAACTACTTTTTTGTTGTGCGCTGCGCGTGAAAACAAACTTCAGTAATATTTTGAGTGAACTTGAGTGGTCATTCAACTAACAAGAAAATGCCAAGACGTGCGTAAAGACACTCATAAATACCTGCGTCACATATAGGCTACTACTCTTCATAAAATTTTATGATCAAAAATTACGTCTGAATGAGCGCGCTGTCCAGTGTGATTTTTTGCGCACCGGCCAATGCGTGTCCTCAAGGCCGGTCGTATAGCGCTCGTTGTCCACGAGTGGCTTTTGCGTACAGGCCGGCGTCTGGCCAAGCTATCGGCTGTCCAGTGTGATTTTTTGCGCACCGTCCAATGCTTGTCCTCAAGGCCGGTCGTATAGCGCTCGTTGTCCACGAATGGCTTTTGCGTACAGGCCGGCGTCTGGCCAAGTTATCGGAAGCCAAAGGGAAGCCAAGGGGCGTCCAATGATTGGCTATCGGCCAATGCTGCTTGGGAGCTAATGCACCCGCTTAAAGGAGTACTGACACGAAATTTCAAAGCTGAGATCCGCTCTAGCAATCAAGTACAACGACAACACAAATAGGTGTCTGTGAATAAATGCATCTTTCTTTCTTTGTAGTTGTGTGTGTGTGTGATCTCTCTTTCGCGAACATTACCGAACCGCGCAAATTCAACTCGTGCATTCGCACTTTCACATTCTTCCCCTCGGGGAAATGCGGGGAATTTTTTTTTATACATTGCCGCGGCTCCTTGGCGGCTAAACAGCTGCTTTTGGGGTCTTCTTCTTCACTTCACGTTTCCATTTTCTTTTCTGGAAAATAAATGAATATGAGCTAGGCTGCAATTTCCCACCAGAACACAGCAAAATTAGCCCAGGTCAGCACTTGCGGTACGTTCCAAACTCATCAAGAGCATCATCGTCATCGCTACTAAGATCGAACGTGCGGGAACGCCCCCACCTGCCTGCGCCATTGAACACAAAAAGGATCGCAGCGAAAACGCGACCAAATGTCTTATAACGTACTGCCAGACTCTGACCTCAGTTCTGACCTTACATCTGACCTTACTTCCGGCCTCACCTCCGAGCTTACTTCCTCGAGTGACGATGAATTCGAAGACTCGGCCAGCAGCCCCCCCGGCAAACCGACGCCATCGCCACAAGTAAGGCTTAGGGAGGTTTCCATGGTGGTGTGCCCGCAGGGTGGGAAACACGTCGTTCCGTCGTGGATGGTGGAGTTCCACCTCAACCACTGTCGGGACAGCTGCTGCACCGACACGAAGAAAACGCCACCGGGAAGCCCACGCGCCACGGAAGACTGGGAAGCGGAGTGCCAGGAGGCAAGCCCCCTGGCGATGGCGTCTGCCAAACCGCTCTTCTTCCAGGTAGCGTCGCCTGGCCTGACGAAGGGACAGAGGAAGAAGCACTACCGCGAACTCCTCGGGCAATACAGGGATGCGCGGGCGCTGCAGGCACGCTACGACATGTTGGCCGACGACGAGCAGCCTGTTCCGTCAGCAGAGCAGCATGGCGACACCGTGAGCACGGCAACGGTACGCAGCGGCAGCGAACGATTCCCGGAGGTGGGTGCCGCTTCGCCGCACAACGCCGAGCCATCGGACGTTGAGTCCGTCCCCGTAATCGTAGCAGGCCCGGGCTTTGGAGGCGATGACACGGTCGTGAAACTTGTGGACGAAGACGGCAATACCTTTTACACGACACGCGGTCGTGGTCGCCGCATCCCACTCACCGGCGGTTCCCGCCATGCTGGCCAGTGGCGGCCCGAGAAATCTAGTTGTCTCAGCTGGCTTTCTGCGAGGGCGATAACATCGCACATATGACCCGATAGTCTCACTAGGTGTCAACTAAATGGTTGTCCCTCAGATCATATGGCGCCATAAGTTTGCGTCGCCGTTATTTATCTTGTATGGAAACGTTATAATGAATAAAGCCCCGGGCGTAAATGAGGCAATCGTTGCGAGTATTGACGTTGATCTGTAGGAGTGGGCACACAGAAGAGGGAGGAATGATTTGCATGCCTTTTGCGTTATTGTTTTTGCATGCTAAGTAGCCATGCATAGATACATAATGATCGCGTCCTGCATTTTGAGGGGATGGCCTCCCGTGACACATACCCAAAAGCTATACCTCTCCGAGCGTACAAAGTACCCGCTAATCTACGCGCTATCCTTCTAAGTTGCGCAGAATTCAACACTGCATCTAACGCGTTAGCATAACGTTTCTACATAGCGAAGTTGTCACTACAGTGCCTAGAATATACTGGTTAGTGTGCTGAGGGCGGGCGCGGAGAAGCCCCGACCGTGCCCACCGCGATCGACTACCAGCGGCGCACCGTTGCTCCGGCCCAAGGTCGCTGAAGGTCGCAGGGGCCTTAAAGGTCGCTTTCCCTGGCGCGGGCGGGCGCAGGGGACGAAAACTCGGCCTTCGCAGCCTGTGTGCGACATTTAATAAAAAAAGTGCTTCTCATGACACAAATTTATCCCCCTCGTGAGGGGCACGGTCAAATGCAGAGCATTTTCGGGGGGGCGCACATACCCGATTTTATCTGGTTCGAAAGAAATTGACAGCGAGAGCGAACGCCGAGAACCGCCCCATCACGACACGACCGCGCCACGACCACGTCACGACTACGTCACAATCACGCCACAACTGTTGTTGCTCCCGCGCCAAACTACGACGCATGCGCGCCCCACCTGTTGCTGCACGCGATCCCAGCACGCAGAGAACACGCGAGGAGCAGCGGAGAGCAGGCGAGGAGGAGTGGGGGAGAGGGCGCACCTGGAACGGCTGTTGCGGACGCCGAGGCACGCCAACGCCGGGTGACATCGTGAGTTAAAGAAATGCTCTGCATTTAAAAAAAAAAAAAGCTACCGCACACCAATGAAGGAGACAGGTAGAAGTAGTTACCGGTGTCATTAGGGTAGTTACTGGTGCTTTTGAATTTTCTACGTAGGCTATGCCTGGGGTGGACGCATAAGTGAATTCGTTGCTCGGCAGTATTCCTTTTTGTAATCACGCATGGTTCCAAAACAACACGTTTTCCGGATACATTTCTGAAAATCTCACACATGTTTGGAACGCATGTTCCGTGCGTTCCGAGCAAGAACCAGATTGTGGGACTTCAACCGACCGAAATCCAACCAATAGTAAACACCAAAATACCACCTATGTCGTTCCCTTTTTTCTATAGCTTAAACGTGCGGTCTTTGACATATAAAGTAAATCACATGGCAACACTACTTGTAACGTTTGGCACAACGCGACCATAAGACCAAACTGCGTGCGAGTCAGATTCAAAGCTCAACAAATCAAAGTCTAAACAGTCTTCGAGTCGAAGTCCAAATCCAGACGGCAACCAAGGAAACCCTCACGAGAAAGCTGAAACCATCGTCGTCGTTAGATGGAGGAGTGCATGATGATTTTTCAAGCGTATGGTAGATGTGGTAAAACGCGACTGCAACATTCAGTTGTGAATCTGAGGGCAGGTTTTGGGCACTTCTCTGTCTCGTACTTCAGCCATGCAGTAATTGTTTTTTGAAAAACCATTAACGAACTAGCCATCAACCATGGTAAGTCCTATTACAGGCATAAAGCAATGCTTTTCCACGACAATAAATGTCGTTTTTCTGTCATGCGGTATTTATTCTGGGAACGATTCCCAATGGCTGTTGTAAACGTATTTCTGTGAAATGAAACACGTTTCTATCGTAAAAAATTGCGTAGCGTCGTCCCTCGGTCTTTTTCTTTTGAGATAAATCTTAGAAGGCACCCCAACTTTGTCTTCCGCTTGTGCGCGCCGCACAACTGGCGAGGTGGACGCCAAGCGAGAGATCGCGCCATGAACGCTGGGCAGAGTGTTCTCCTCGAAGGTCGAGCTGGCCGACGCCGGGCGTTCCTCACGAGGCGCACACTCACGTGCGCTCAGTATTTTTGCGAACACATTTTGCGAACGCCGCTGTACCAAGCTCAAGCTTAAACAACTCAGCGATTAAAAAAAACCTATTTCTCTTTTTGTCTACTTTGTAAATCCAAGCTCAGAGGCCAGGAGTCGATCCGCCCACCTCGTTCTAAGCTGCGCGGAGGCCCGTTGCGGTGAAGGGAGTTAGTTTTCCGGCACTATAAATAAGACCAGGCGGACGAGTTCACCTCTAGATCATTAACGGTAAATCAATGTACACGAGCGTGAGGCATTTGCTCCACCAGCCGCAACGTCGTAGTCTGTTGACCAAACGATTTATCATCCAAGAAGGAAAGAATCTTTATTTCATGAAAAAAAAAAAAAATTGAAATCCTGCCTGCTGATGTCGAACGCGAAAAATATTGTTACAAAAGTATCCTAGGCAAAAAGAAATTAAGCAAAGCTTTTCCGCGGCTTTTGTATCCACAGAAAAATAAATTGCGGAGTGGAAAATCGGTAAATTATCTCGCCATCACTACGACAGGGCATTTTCTGTAGGGCACAACCTCGTTCCTCGCTTTTTCAAAATTATGTAGTGAGTGGGAGGCACTTTGCTCGTCTTCTGAAAAGGCGCGGTCGTATTTTACCATCATTTACCAGCAAAATTTCGAGCCGAGAAAAGGGTGACCTTGTTGTTACTTGTAGTATATACGCTTGCTTCCTGCGCCGGCGGCCAAAGATGACAGGGCCCTGAATGGCTCTGCACCCGCTTACACTCTTTCCTTGCAGAGTGGAAGCAGGCTCGGTTAAAGGGCCGAATTCGATTCAACTGCTTCCAATTTCATCAGCATGCAAAGCCGACAGTGATGCATCCATACGCCCCGCCCGTTCATGTTGTTGCTTATTCTGCGCTTCGTCGGCGTCCCCAGAGTTTATTGTTGGTTCTTCCGCTTCGCTGCAGAGCTCTCTCTCTCTCTCTCTCTCTCTCTCTCTCTCTCTCTCTCTCTCTCTCTCTCTCTCTCTCTCTCTCTCTCTCTCTCTCTCTCTCTCTCTCTCTCTCTCTCTCTCTCTCTCTTATTGAAAGGATATTACTCAGTTTCCCCTTCGTGTATTCGTCTTCAGCTTAGAAGATCCAAAGATGACAAGAATCCCAGTTGGAGCGCCATGGCACCGAGGAAGAATGCACAAACTTGGGGGAAAAGGGGGGAAGCAAAAAAAGGCGTGTCATACCGGCAAATCGTGTTCGTTCAAGGGCGAGTGCATCGCTGAATGTGACGCCGACCGAGCAACAGCTGTCGCAACGCGGCTCACCCAGACGAAGCTTGACTCGGAACTCGTTTTCGAACGCTCTTCGTCGAAAGAGATGGCGACAGATACATCAAGAGAGAATAGAAGAAGGAGACAAACCGATGCAATGAGGAAAATGAAGAGGGAGAGAAAGAAGAAAAAGAGGAGGCAGGAAGAAGGGATGAAAGGGGAGAGGAAAAAGAAAACTAAGTGGAATGAAGTGACTAATAGGGAGGGAGGGAAGGAAGGAGGTAGTTAGGAATACGAAAATGAAGTAAATTGTGGAAGAAAAGGAAAAAGGTGGTGTAGCCCCGCGCTAGCACACCAGGATGGCTAGGTTCCGCTGTCTCACCCTTCGAAAGACGCTCCTCTTTTTTTTTTTCTTCTTCTGACGCACGTCCGGGCTACAGCAGTGGCGTCCGCCGCCTTAGCCCAGCCGTGGCCGACGCTGCTGCGTTCGGGACGCCGCCTCCGCGAATTCCAGGTAACGGCTGGCAGAATCTCTGTTTTCACTCTTTGTAGAGCCACGTGTGTGAATTCAAGTGACGTCGCACGGGCAAGTGTTGTGGGTGTAGTTTAAAGCTTTGCTTTCCAATCATTTTCACAGCGTGGATTAGAACCAGTTTTTTTCTCCTCTTATCTCCGCACTTAATTATGTTATTTATTTTATTTTTATTTGGTACATACTTCTAGCCTTTTAGTGGAGGTTGTGGCAGGAATTGGTAATACATTCAAAACAACGACATAACACAATTTGCGTCTGCAGTAACGTAGTTGAAAAAGGCAAAGGCGGCCAACAAAAGTAAAGAATAACTTTTCAAAAATAACACAACGGTGTAGGAAATTTGCAGCAATGCCCATTCAAGATTATATAATATAGCATTCATCAACCATAAGTTATTACCCGCCTCAGTGGCTCAGTGGCTAAGGCGTTGTGCTACTGAGCACGAGGACGCGGATTCGATTCGATATCCCGGCCGCGGCGGCCGCTTTTCTGATGGAGGCGAAAAGCAAAAACGCCCGTGTGTACGAGATTTCGGCGCACGTTAAAGATCCCCAGGGGGTCAAATTAATCCGGAGCCCTCCAGTACAGCGCGCCTCATCGCCTGCGTTGCGTCGGCGCGTTAAACCCTACAATCAATCAACCGCAAGTTATCATGGGGGGTAAAGATGAAGACGGGTGAACAATATAAGGAAACACACATACATACACATGCGCACCAAAATGACAGGCTGGAAACCATAAAAGATATTTCACTGTGGCCATGTTCAGTCACGGTCCAGGCTTGATATTCCCCATATGAAAACATCAACGTTTCTGCATGTGACCACGTCATGAGGTAGCGCGTTCCAATCTCTGCTTGCTTGGAAAGAAAAAAGAGCGCTCGCATGTGTCTGGGTGGAGACCAACTGTATTTGGTTATATGTTGGCTAAGTTGCATTCTAGAGCTTCCCGTATTTGACAGTATTCACAAATGAGTTTTTTTCAATCTTCAGCTCATCATTTGAAAGAAACACAAATTTTAGACGCAGTAATCTAGCCCTTTCAGTGCTGATTTTTTTTTTTTTATTTCAAGCGAAACGGTGTTTTCTGTGTGTTTTCCCAAATTTTAGAATCCCATAAGTCCACAAACAAAAAATGCAGCATGAAGTAAAATGATTAACATATTTATAACGAGGCAGTTAATTGACTTCTGGCAATTAATAATTTTATGCTAAGCGGGCACATCACTTTTGCGCATTTTCCTAAACTTTATGACTACATAAACCTACAGACAAAAAAATGAGCTTCGTAGGGCTCGTATTTTTACATTTACTAACTTGTGAATAAAACTGAGACCGCCATTTTTTTCAGCCTCAATGTCGTAATTTCGACTTCATCGGAGGTTTTTCTTTTTTTTTGTAGCGTGTAGCTCCACCAAAATGAAACAACAGTGATATCTATTGCAAAAGGCACCACTGAAAAACAATCCCCCCCCCCCCCCCCCAAAAAAAAAAAGAAAAAAAACTAGCACTTTTGTTTTCATTTTCTATGCGCTAAAGGAACTTTTATGTTATGGCGTCAATTGACACCACCAGGGCCGAAAGGGCTAGTGCGACTATTGATTTTATGGAGGCCAGCTCAAGCAAGAAGCTCTGTTACGCTGTCCTACTACGCCGTACAGCCACTTATGTAAAGACGGAATTGGTCGACTTAGTCGCGAACGAAAACCGAACTGAACAACTGGCGGTCTTTGACGCCTCATCGCACAAAAATATTCCAACAAGCTGCGGAGCGGCGCGCATGAGTCGGCTTAACTGAAACGAAATATCAGGGCTGTAATGAAAGAAACAATTTCGTTTAGAGAGACAACGGGTGTCGACTCGGTTCAGAAAGAGGGATAGAAGGGGATATAAAGTTATCCCGAGCTTTGCGCAGCAGAAATATCGACCGTACTGCATGCAGTCGTTGGTGTTACGTCACTCAAATTTGTCTATGAATGTCGTCGACGCTGTAGACATCAAGGTGTTCAAATTTCACTCAAATCGAAATGAATTAATTCAAAAACTTACTAAAGATTTTCGTTTTTTAAGCACCGAAACTACAGCTGGCCTATGGTGCGCCAAAGTGGAGTGCTCAGGGTGTTTCATCGGCGTTTTCGTTGAAAGTTGTATGTTTCGATTTTCGCGCCTATATCTCCACTTGGAAAGCTTGAGAGAGGACTAATTCCGAGATTGCCATTTTTTTCTGTTCCTTCCTTCCTTGCTTCCTTCCTTCCTTCCTGTCTTCCTTGCTTCCTTCCTTTTCTTCCTTCCTTCCTTCCTTCCTTCCTTCCTTCCTTCCTTCCTTCCTTCCTTCCTTCCTTCCTTCCTTCTTTCCTTTATTCCTTTCTGTTTTCTTCCTTCCTTCCTTGCTTCTTTTATGCCTTCTTTTCCTTGCTGATGAAGATGAAGATGATGATCTCCATTGGTTTCCCCTTTGTATCGGGCTGATGACATGTCATCTTACCAAAAAGGACTAATATAACCATGTTTTACACTCTTGGTTTAATACTAGCGCTGCTTAGGGCAGGCACAAAAAGCTTATTCGGCACAAAATACTTTTTTTTTCCTGTTACGGGTGGTAACTGTCTTAGGCAATATTCCCATCTCTGCTTTTCGTCCACCAGCATTCTAATCTTCTTTTCGTCCCCTCGACAGCCTTGAAGTTAACTTCCTCTGGGATACCCTTAAATCCTAGCGCTTCTGGAAGCCGAATATTTCCTTCATGTAGATTTGGATGGATACCCTCACATTCTAACACTATGTGCCGCATAGTTTCTGTTTCTTTTCCGCAGACCAGACCACGCATACCCCATCATTTTGTGAATACTTCCCCACAAAACTCTTAGTTCGCAGGCAACCTGCTCTAGTCTCAAAAAGCAAAGCACTGCCCTGGGAATTATCGTAGAAATTTTCTTTTCTGATGTTCAATTTCTCGGCCCTGTACATCTCTAACGACGTTTTAGCTTCCATTTTTTCCCTGCATTTATTTGTTTCGATCTGCCTTGCCTCTTCTTTCGTTACCTTGGCTGTTTTGGATTCTCCACTGTTCTTTCCGTATTTCATCGTCAGCCTTCTAGTCTTCCTTAACCACTGCGTGTCCACGCTTATCAAGTATAGGTACCTAAAAACCTTAGCTGCCCACCGTCGTTGATCCATTGCTCTCAACCTCATTTCAAAGCATATTTTACTCTGTGCTTCTCTAACTTCACACGACACCCAGCCCATATCTCCCTGAACTGCTTCGTTACTTGTTTTTCCATGCGCGCCTAAGGCCAAACGTCCTACAGTTCTCTGGTTCACTTCAAGGCCTGCTAGAACTTCTGATTTTAAGCAGAGTACAGCATTCGCAAACGTGAGACCCGGAACCATTACTCCTTTCCACATTCCTCTTACTACTTCATATTTGTTATACCCCCACAGCGCTATATGCTTCATTATAGCTGCATTTCGCTTTCCCTTAACCTTAAGTTGTTCCTCGTGAGTTCTTAAGTAATTATCCCCTTCGTTTATCCACACTCCCAAATATTTATATTCCTTCACTCTGGGTAATTCGCCTTGCTGGATAGGCACTACGTCAGTGGTAGCATCATTGAAAACCATTATTCCTGATTTTTCTGCACTATAATTTAATCCGTGGTCGGTGGCTCTCTGACCGCTAATATTTATTAGCCGTTGCATATCGGTTTGGTTATCAGCTAAAAGCACAATGTCGCCTGCGTATAACATTCCTGGAATATGCTGTTGTACCACTTCACCTTGTAGAATATGGGTTAGGCTAAACCCTACTTGACTTTCTTCCAGTTTCTTTCCTAACCCTGCCATGTAAAGCATAAACAGTATTGGGCTCAAAGGGCATCCCTGTTTCAGTCCCCGATGGATGTTGATTTGCTGGGCGCATTTCTGTCCTTCCCATGTAAGGTGCACTCTATTCAGAGTTACTGCACTCTATTGTCTTTATAGATTGCCATAAGGAACTGTATTAACTCGTCATCTAATCCCTGGAGTTTCAGCATCCTCCACAGCCGTTCTCTGTTTACGTTGTGATATGCCCCTTTAAAGGGACACTGAAGTGAATTTGTCAAGCTCCCGTTTTTGCTTGCACTGCGTAGACTGGCTCAAATTAGCACACTTTTCATCGTTTATCCGGTTGACAAATCGGTAATTATTTTACAAAGCGCGAAAGAAGAAAAACTACCATGCGCGGTTTGCGGCGGCCGCACCAACTAAGGCTGTGACGTTGAGAGGAGGGGCGCCGTGATTGGACGATGCCCAAGGTTAGCAATCACACAAGTTTCGGTTTCGGTTTCGGTTCTGTAAAACATAACCAATGGCTTTGTTGGATGGGCATTCTCAATATCTCAGTAATCATCGTACCGCGCTTCTGCCATGTTGTCGGCTGTAAAATGCACAAGATAAGCCTCCCAGGACGGCTTGTAGTCGTAGCATTCACTAGCCGAGACCTACGCAGTGCATGAACGCCCTCCGCGTACCCGCAGACGCCCAAATGTCATGCGCTTTTCCCCCATATTTGGAGCTTGCCTCCCTCATGCCTGTATCGTAAAAAGCGTGTTCGCACCAGGCCAAGGGTCTGTTCATTCTGGCCTGTGCCCACTGCCTGCAAGCAGTCGGTGCTTATGGCAACAGCACGCCAACGAGAACTCGCTAGCGCGCCAGTGCCAGCCTGCGCGCGTTTTGTGAACTAGTTCGTGTAGCCATGAACGTTGCGGCCCTAAAAAAGGTGAACTCAATATAGAAAACATCGGCGGAAAACAAAAAAGTTAACTTACAAAAAAAAAAGCACGTACCCGCGGGGATTCGAACTTGTGACTCGCAAAACATTTGCTGTGAGTTCCTAGAGCCTCAGACCGCTAGGCCACGAAGCGGGACGCTTTTTTTTTTTCTTTATTGCCTGCTTGGCGACAACACAACACGCACTGTGCAGTACACAAATTACTAGCTCCAGCCACCAATCGGCTGAAGGGAGTGGCTTAAAACATCTTAAATTGCGCTAGAACATCCAGAACGGGTAACCACTCAGGCTCTTCCGGCATCACTCGATAAACTTCTCTTATATAAGCAACGCTTTCAATGAAGTACTCTCGCACTGTGCGAGCATCCTCTTCGGCATTTTGAACCGCCATGCGAGTTTTCCACATAGAATGCAGACTAAGTGCCATGAACATATCATAGGGCACGCCTCCATCGTTGTTTACGGGCAAAAAGCGAATGCCATAAGGCGTCAATGGTAAGTCTTTTTTCAGGGTTCGTTGGAGGATGTCCCAGTGAAACACCGCATCCCAACAGTCCAGAAAAATGTGCTCAATTGTTTCCAGCTTTTGGCATAGTCTACAGTTAAGTGTCCATGGGTGTACATATAGTCCTTTTTCCTGCAGCCAGGGTTTTACTGGAAGCGTGCCGCTATGAAGTTTAAAGAAGAAAGATTTAACAGATGAACGTACTGGCATTCGTTTCACTCTTTTTAGAACATCTTTTCCTGAACCCACTGCATATAACTGACGATAAACCGGAACAGGCAGACACACATCAATCATATCTTTGTACAAACGTTTTCGCGGTACACTACTCAAATACTCCGAGGAAAACCTAACCCTTAAAATCCTAAAAGCATCCACAACTTCCCGCAAGAACCCACGCACACGTACACATCGCATTTCAGAAGTTGAAACTACATAGTCTGGGATGACATCACGTAGTCGGGCTTGTACCACAGTACGTAGAAAGCAATCTCTCTGATCTCTCAGAAACATAAACCTAGAAACTATTTGTCGAAGCGGGACGCCAATGCCGTGTTAATATAGGGTATATATTGTACAACCGGTTTACACTTTTATTTTAGTTTTGGCATTTCAAGCCGCTTAGGTGACTATTTGTTGTACTGCGATCGTGCAGTAAGCGTCACCCGAGTTTCCACAGTAGCTCACGTCTAGCAATTGCATTTCGTAGACGGAAAAGCGTTCGCAGATGCGTAGTCGTGCTGCTGACCGCTGTGCTTATTCGCCCAGCGCAAAAACGTGCTTCCCGCGCCCTAGTTTTACGCTGTACGGTAAAAATATCAGTTGATTTTATTTGCTTAGTACCTATATTGACTTCGCTGACTCTTCTCCCGCCTTCAAGAGGCCTTATATTTTCCTACTGGCGTACCAGTCAGCGAAGCGTCGCATGTGCAGCGCTTGTGTGAAGCGACCTTGACTTGGAGCTAGATACAGTGTACAAACAAACCAAGTAAAGAAAGGCACATTCTTCCATTCACAAACGTGTCCTGGCTTCGTTTCAACTAAGCGAACGAATTGCGACCAAGCAATTTTTTTTAACCTCCTTGATTGCGACGACCCGCCGGCGGCCGGCGGACGAAACGCTGGGCCGACTGACTCTGTCGGCCGGGGAGCCGTGCAGTAGCGCAGCCGTGGCGCAGCCAATTGCCAGCTCATCCCCTCCTGACGTCACACGAAAACGCCACAGAAAATGGGCGAGCGTAAAGAGAGGAGGACAGCGTTTTCGAATTAGTTTTTCTACCAAATAAAATAGCGTAAACGCGCCTAGAGTGGTCGAAACATGGCCTGGGGACTCCGGACTACAATTTGCGCTAGTAATCCCGCAATGTTTACATATCACTTCAGTGTCCCTTTAATGTCCAAGAACGTAATCCATAATGGTCTGTTCTGTTCTTTAGCAATTTCAATGCATTGCGTTATAACGAACAGATTGTCATCCAGTCACCTGTCTTGTCTAAATCCATTCTGCAGTTCCCAAAGTATTTCATTTTCTTCCATCCATGCTTGAATTTCTGATTTTATCGCTTGCATTACGAATATGTACACCACTGACGTTACTGTGAGTGGTCTGTACGAATCAATACTGACTGTACGAATCAATACTGCTTTCCTTCCTTCCTGCCTTTTCCCTCTCCTTACATCCTTCATTTTCTTCCTTCTTTCCTTTATTCCTTCCTCTTTCCTTCCTTCTTTCCTCCTTCCTTCCTTTCTTGCTTCCTTTATTCCTTCATTTCCTTGTGTACTTCCTGCAGAAAAAAAAAATAAATAAATAAAGAAAGAAAGAAAGAAAGAAAGAAAGAAAGAAAGAAAGAAAGAAAGAAAGAAGAGTTAGTACAGAAATAAAAAAAAAGGAAGAATCTGGCCCCTCAACGTAGCTTCCCGGAAAAACATGATATGCTGTATGTCGTCATTTAAGCTTGTCGAAGGCAACAGAAGATGCATCAGGCCGAAGTGGCGATCTCCGTTTCGTCCTTTCACGCCCACTGGCCCATCTGAAATTGAGAGTTCTCCCTTGCGCAAGAATCGGCATAATCGAGTCTATCGGGTGTCACAGATCCCCAAGTTGATACTGTTAATATTTTTCAGAACAAGCGCTCAGAAACTAGCTGAGAAAGCTTCCGCGAATCTATTTATTATTTATTTTAGCGGCGTTGTTCCCAGTGTCTCGACAAAATGGTTTCGGGTTCACTAAGCATACGTTCGTTCGTTCGTTCGTTCGTTCGTTCGTTCGTTCGTTCGTTCGTTCGTTCGTTCGTTCGTTCGTTCATTCATTCATTCATTCATTCATTCATTCATTCATTCATTCATTCATTCATTCATTCATTTCTTTTACATTTAAATATCCCTGACTGCAACAAAAACTCTTTAGTACAACAGTGCTCGCAGCCGCAAACATTTCAATAAAAAATTAAAATCACCCAGAGAAGTTCGGTTACTCTTATGTCAAACAGGCCTGCATAGCAAATTATGGTTTTCCAACGCCGGGTCATGAAGCTCCTCGAATGGCACCTGTCATGCGGACGTCTCACAAACCTTGCAAAGGACCTAAAGTAATCTGCGCTTGCGAGCCCACGTATCTATCTCTTCAGATGCATTATTTTAACTTAAAAAATTATGGGCCGATCTGACACTGCTTTGCTTTAGGTACACAAGCAAGCCCACTTGGTTCATTTGTGTCATTAGGCGGGTCTGCATGAATCTTGCTTGTTTTCTCTGGCGTGCGTGCATCAGACTCAGAATAAATTCGTGCTCATAAAACCTTCTCCAGTAAACCCCTACGCCTATGTACTACTCTGTTGATGTTTAACACTGTGCTTGCTCGGCTTCAGAATTGATTGATTGATTGATTGATTGATTGATTGATTGATTGATTGATTGATTGATTGATTGATTGATTGATTGATTGATTGATTGATTGATTGATAGGTTGATTGATTGATTGGTTGACTGAGTGAATGAGTGAGTGAGTGAGTGAGTGAGTGAGTGAGTGAGTGAGTGAGTATGTGAGAGTGAGAGTGGTTTTGGCTGACTGATAGGATTGAGTTGATTAGTCGTTTTGTAAAGTGTTGCCAAATACACGTTTGCGGGTATGCCCTACTCTCTGGACATGTGACAACGTCGTGCTGGGCTTCAGAGCACGCGAACAGGCTTCAGAGCGCGCAAATTTGTTCTAGTTCAACTTCCTAGTGCTTGCACCCTAAGAAATTCACTGGCCATCACCCCAAGTTGACTCACCCTACTTCGAACGTTGTTGGCGTACGGCTAAGCTGTCAAGATGACTGTGTGAGGACATTATTTCATTCGGTATCACCAAAAGACTTGGCTTTAAATTGAGAAAATAATTTCAATAGTTGACATGCGGGTACGGTTGAGTGACAGGTATGCCTTTGGTCCTGCTAATAATATAACATACTGATTTTTTTTTTCATTTCCACAGAGAAAAGCAGCCATAACACAGACAAAGGACACAACAAAACCACGCCCATATTGGTCCTCTCCTACGTAATATGTCTGTTTTGCGCTGTGAACACGAAGTTTCCAAACAATGCAATTTTCCGTACTTCTTTACGCGCAAACCTTGCCATTGCTTCACAATTTCCCGTGTGGATTTCTGTCGTGCGTGAGTGGACAAGGGTCGGGAGCATCCGCGGCATGCATATTCCGTGTTGCTGTTTTGAACCGCGGCGAAGCCAACCAGCCATCGTGAATTTAAGATGCCGAACAGTACACGAGGAGTCAAATCAAAGCCCTTCCGCGAATTACTGCAGAGACTAGTCAAGATAACGTGGCAAGCCTGCACTATGTACAACCATGTTATTTCACCCGGATGATTATACACCTGAAACAGGTGCATTATCAAAATGACTTTCACCCTGATTTGTTGTGTTCGCAGCTTGCTCTCTTTTTGTCTAGCTTTTCTTATCCTTTCGAGCTTTGTTACTTTGCAAGTCAATGCTTTTGAGCACAAGGTTGCATTTATCATATTTTTTTGCATCGTGGAAACTCTGGATTTTGTAAATACCTGCTGTTACTACAATTTAACATGTGTTTGTACCAGTAATGAAAAAATAAATATTTGTATTCGAGTGGTTATCATTCCTGCCTCAGTAGCAGAGGAATCTGATTTCAATCATGAAAATGTCCCAAGAAGTAAGATTATTTTGTTCGTCGGATTTTTGCTCGCCTGTGCATATGCATCATCGTACCAGTGATGGGCACAAGTCGAAAAGAATTCCTCCTGTAATGAATTAGTGACCCTGTCGCTAATATAGCACGCAGTAAGCCGTTGCACAAGACAAAGGGTGCGTCCTCATAAAAAATTGTGCAGCCAGTTTCTTTGAAATTGTTAAGAAAATAAAAAAAAGACCACTCGGAAACACGAAAAAAAAAACATCAACGTAGAGGAAAACCCGTACGGTTAAGCTGTCAAAAAGGTTTCCACTGCGTGTTCTACCATACATAGAATAGAACGGTACTGAGAGCAGAGGTTAGAAACACATCTTTGTTTAAAGGATTGCTTCGAGGAAAAGGGACTATTTCCCCCTGTAACACCTCAAGCAAGACAGTAAAAAAATTCCGGCACACCTAAACGTGCTTGGACAAAAAAGGGGATTGTTACAGCGTGTCACTGTAATTATTCTCTGCAATTTAGACGTTTTGGTAATACTCAACGTGGAAACGTGCAATATGACTTCTCCGCGCAATGGGTAAAATCACTGCAGCTTCCAGCATTAGAACTTACAAGAAAGCTACCAGATGACAAAAATTTTCCGAGTTTCCTCGCCGGAGGTAGACCCATCATCACGTCCGATGTTATTCCAGTATCATTCGAGCCTCTAGCTACGCCAATGCCGCACGTTCACTATACTCGGGAACAAGTTAAGAACGGCAATAGCTCCTGTACGGTATCACTCCACCTAAGCGACGGACACGGATGTCAACGGGCGCGCACGTTTTGAAAGGACATTTCTACGAATGCGTGATATCGCCTGCCTTTTCTGTCGTAGTTTGTTTGTCGTCGCTGCAGTAATTTATAAGCATATTAAGTCCAAAACAATCAAAATATTCTCAAACAATCAAAAATGTTCAAAATATTCCCAGTAATGCACTACTTTCGCCGCGTGCAGTATCATCCGGTGGCGGTGATGAGGCACAGTGGCAACTTCCGTTGCTGTTCTTAAGTTCTCCGGGGCATACACACCATAGACATAGGAGATGGACATCCCAACAGTAACGACCGAAGAAGTAAGGAAGGCTTTGAAAGAAATGAAAAAGGACAAAGCACCTGGTGAGGATCAGATAACAGCAGACCTCTTGAAGGATGGCGGAGAAATTGTACTTGAAAAACTGGCAAACCTGTATACGCGATGCCTAATGACCGCAAGTGTACCGGAATTTTGGCAGAACGCGAACATCATCCTAACTCATAAGAAATGTGACATGCAGGACTTGAAAAATTACAGGCCGATTAGCTCACTGTCAGTCGTCTACAAGGTATTTACCAAGGTAATTGCTAACAGAATTTCTGCAACCTTAGATTTCAGTCAACCTAAAGAACAAGCAGGGTTCCGTAAAGGTTATTCAACAATGAACCATATTCACACGATCAATCAGGTGATAGAGAAGTGTGCTGAGTATACTGAATCCCTAAATATAGCCTTCATAGACTATGAGAAAGCCTTTGACTCGGTCGAAACCCTATAGCAGTCATTCAGGCATTACGGAACCAGGGGGTAGATGAGCATAATGTAAGAATACTAGAGGATATCTACAATGGGTCCACAGCTACCATCATTCTCCATAAGGAGAGCAGTAAAATACCTATAAGGAAGGGCGTCAGACAAGGAGACACAATCTCTCCAATGTTATTCACAGCATGCTTACAAGAAGTATTCAGAACGTTGGATTGGGAACAGGTGGGAGTAAGGGTTAATGGAGAATATCTCAGTAACCTCAGATTTGCTGATGATGTTGCCTTGCTAAGTAACTCGGGGGACGAATTGCAAAGCATGCTTTCCGCACTGGACGAACAGAGTAGAACCGTGGGCTTGAAAATTAATATGCAGAAAACCAAAGTAATGATCAATAACCTCAGGACAGCACAACGGTTTGAGATAGGTGGCGAGGCAGTAGAAGTGGTAAGCGAATATGTCTACTTAGGTCAAGTTGTGACCCCGGATCCCAACCATGAGAGAGAGAGAGAGAGAGAGAGAGAGAGAGAGAGAGAGAGAGAGAGAGAGAGAGAGAGAGAGAGAGAGAGAGAGAGAGAGAGAGAGAGAGAGAGAGAGAGAGAGAGAGAGAGAGAGAGAGAGAGAGAGAGAGAGAGAGAGAGAGAGAGAGAGAGAGAAACTTTATTTAGCCCCAGAAAATTGCGGCGACTACGTGCCGGATGGGGTGGTTCCCTCTTCACGGGACCCATATGCTTGCGCGGCTGCCTGGCCCCTGGAGATCAGGACGAGCTGGTCTTCCAAGGCGGGGCTGGTTAGCAAGGTCTCCCATCGCTCGTTAAGGGGGTGTGGGAAGGGTGGTGGAGGGTTGGGTAAAGGGTGAGGGGATTGTCTCGGTGAAATCGCACTCTCCGATGACGTGCCGGAGCGTGCCCAACCATGAGGCAGAGATATATAGAAGGATAAGAATGGGGTGGAGTGCATACGGCAGACATTCTCAGATAATGAATGGCAGCCTACCATTGTCCCTGAAGAAGAAAGTGTATGACAGCTGCATCTTACCGGTACTCACCTATACGGGGCAGACAGAAACTTGGAGGCTCACTAAGAGGGTTCAACTTAAATTGAGAACCACTCAGCGGGCAATGGAGCGAAGATGATAGGTGTAACATTAAGGGACAAGAAGAGAGCGGAGTGGGTCAGGGAACAAACGCGTGTTAAGGACATATTAGTAGAAATTAAGAAGAAGAAATGGACGTGGGAAGGGCATGTAATGCGAAGGCAAGATAACCGTTGGTCATTAAGGGTAACAGAGTGGATCCCTAGAGAAGGCAATCGCTGCAGGGGCGGGAGAAAGTTAGATGTGCAGATGAGATCAAGAAGTTTGCGGGGATAAATTGGTCGCAGTTAGCACAAGACCGGGGTAATTGGAGATTAATGGGAGAGGCCTTTGCCCTGCAGTGGGCGTAGATAGGCTGGTGATGATGATGATGTACACCATGCGGTCAGCGCCCATATGCGTATGGCGCGTCTTCCCAAGTTTCCAGTTCGTGTTACCAGCCACGTTGATATCGGGAGTAGGGAGTGGAATGTGAACCCTTACGAAGGGCCACCTCCTGGCATGCAACAGAAACAAGAACGAGGCCCCGGAGGCGGCAGTGTCTCAGCACACGAGGTAACAAGAGCAGCATGTTCTCAACACTGTAGCTGCACTAAGGCGAACAGATTTGGCCCTTCGGCCGACGAGGCACGTTCGGAGAGACGCCGTTTCTTGAATGACGTGGAGAGGACGCCCTCGTCGAGCTTGGGTCGATAGCGAGAAGGGAAGATCCCTGTGTCCGCGGCGAGCTCGGTCGGCGTGGCGGTGCTCGATTGGGGGGCTTCACGCACGTCAAGTCAGGGCCGCCGTACACGCGATACTATCTGTCTCCCGCGAGCGACAAAGGAAGCCGGGAAAAACAAAAGCAAACTGGGTCTCTCGGGGAAAGCACACGACGACAAAAGTACACGTGAGGCGAGTTGTAAAGAAGCCTCTGAGGGGTTGACTAGGAAGGACGAGAAGATTAGAAGAACACGGTGGGGTAAGACAAAGGAGAGACTGTAATGCCGCATGCACGCTCCCTATACCCAACAGATTCCCAAAACTAGATGCGACCGAGATGACACGAAAAAAAAGAAAATGAAACGGAAGAAAATCATAGCTAACGGAAAGTACATGTGCAGCCAAGGTGGCTAGACGAAAAAAAAAAAACCTGGAATAAGACGGAGGCAAGGAAGATGTGGAGGTACAAAATAAATAGCTACAAACCATTTAACAGCAATTTGCAGACTACGCGAAAACTGCTCGACAGTGCATGAACGAAAGATAAAGAGGAAGGCAATTAGGTACATCAGCTTAACAATGAACGTACATCACTTCCGATGTTGTCGATAATATCCGTACATTTTATTAACAGCTTTTTCACAGAGAAGCTGTTGTTTTTGGCCGTAGTGTGTCTGGCGTCATCAGAAAACCCGGGGCATTGTTACACCCGCCGCGTTTTACGAGGAGCGCCCGGCGTCGTCCAGGCTTGCGCGTGGCAAAAAATAGCAAGAAAACAGTTCACTTGCGTCCGCGTCTCAACGGGGGCGAACCAGACAGCTCGCGCTACAGACGTCCTGTTCGCGAAACCGGTTGGCGCCGGTTCTAGCGCGTGCTGTCGCGTTCTATTTCGGGAGAAATGTGAGAACTTGTGGGCAAAACTATCCGGGCCCGCCAGTCATGCACGAGGAAGACGACGATATAGATGGATTTGACGATGACTAGTACTACCGCAATGAGAAGCGACGACGGTACATCTGAATCAATTTCAAACGTAATGCAATGCGTTGTGGTGCGTCCTTCGGTGATTACATAGAAAGGAATCTTAGGTGATTACATAGAAAGGAAAGGTTCAAGCCCTGCGCGACTTAGGGCAAGCTTCTCCATTTTTTTTCTTTTTAAAGCAATTTCGGTTTCTTTCTTCTCAAGGAAACTACAAAAACAAGCTGAAGCCAGATCAGAAGTCACCAGGGAAGCAAGCGTCAGCTATAGTGCCTAGAATATTGTAGGCACTATACGGCAGCGAACGACGATGGATTTAGCACCACTGGGGAAAATCAGGCAAAAAAAAAAAAAAAATAAAACAACACAAGTACGCAATACCAAAAAAAGAAAGCAGCTTTAAAGAGGCAATAGATAAAAACAACCCACACAAGCGCGAAAGGAAGAAAATCTTATCAGGTGTTACGCACAGCGAGTGATTACTGGAGAAAATTAAATGACGGCTACCGTTCAGCGGCATTCAAGGAATGAAGGAAACGTGTTACGGGACCAAAAGGAAGGGAAAAACAAATAAACAAAAAAAGATAACAAAAATAGGTTGAGGAGGCTAACAATGCACTTGTGCCCAAAGCACGGAGCAAGAATATATAGGAGGCGAAACTGCCCATCGCGATAAGCGCGGGCGAGTGACCCGATAATGTCACAACGAAAACCAAAGCGGACTGCAAAGATTCGTCGCTGCGACGTTGAACCATAGGGTAGCGGCAATACCGGCCGCACTTCTTTCCGTGGCTGTGCAGTGCAATGCCGAAAGCGGCCGCCCCGCAGTTTCTTCACCCGCGGCAGATGCCGCGGCAGATGACGAGCGCTTGTGACGTTATCTGGCCGCGCTAGGAAGGCTCGTTTCCCCTCCTATATTATTCTTGCTCCGTGGCCCAACGTAATGAGCAGTTTACTAAAACGTTATACAATGCCTGTAATCGATCGAGGCAAGGAGGACCTCGGTGAGGCAAGCCCGCATTTTATTATCCCGACAACTGGATAGCAGGGAGGCAAAGAAATAAAATCCCCACCGACAGACGTATACAAGGCGGCGACGTACACAAGTCGTCTTACCCATTGGGCTACGACCGAGAGTCAAACGGCCTACTCCCTCGCCTGTAACGGTGCGGAGTACCTTAGGACCTCCCAATGTCCGTCCGCGTCCATCCGTGCGCGCACCACCATCCAGCGAAAATCAAGCGAAATTCGATTTGAGCCGTGAGTTGCAGTTTCGATAAGGGAATAATCAAGGTGCAACTCACGGCTCAAATCGAATGACGCTCGGGGCGCGAATCGGATGTCACTCGGGGCGGAACGTGGATGTCATTTCGAGTCCCCGTACTCCGCACCCTCGCCATCATCCTCGGGGTGGAGATGCTGCCATTTTTTGTCATCGTTAGCGGGCTCTTTGGCGCCTCTTGTGGTTGTACTTTCACTTCCCCCACCCCAAGCGGTTGCGCGAAATCGCAAGCCAGACCTACTGCGCTGCCCTACCTGACTCGTTCCTCCCGCCTACATGCGTGAAAATATACGAAGTGTGCGATTGGACGATCAGGCGTTCATGATAGAGACAATCGTAGGGCATCGGTGAGCTCGCAGGAGAGCGCGCTCACCGATCGTAGGACCAGGAGAGCGCGCGTTCCCCTTCTTATCTCCCCCTTTTCGCCTGATCTTTCTTTTAACCCACAATCCAAGACCCCAGTGCAGGGAAGCAACGGGCTGTACACCTGCTTAAGGGGGACTCACCTGACCATGTTACTATGGGACTTACACGGGCTTAAAAAGCACCGTGTACCGACAGGAAAAGTTTTGCAAATTTGTAGAGATGTTCCTCACGGCGTAGTTGGCTTCTTTTAAAAAATATATCACTTCAGTGAAATAAAAAAGAAACAAGAAAGGTATTTTGGTTTATCCAGTTTTCACTAAATGGCGGTAGAGGTCTAGCAAGCAAGAGTTTTATTTTTTTTATTTCAGTACGGAGGTGGCATGTCTCTCAAATAAGCCAACTATGCCGTTGTGAATACTGCTATGTATTTGAAAATCTTTTTGGGTTGCGACCCGCCGCGGTGGCTCAGTGGCTAAGGCGTTGCGCTGCTGAGCACGAGGTCGCGCGTTCGATGCCCGGCCGCGGCGGCCGTTTTTCTGATGGAGGCGAAAAGCAAAAAACTCCCGTGTGAACGAGATTTCGGCGCACGTTAAAGATCCCCAGGTGGTCAAATTAATCTAGAGCCCTCCACTACGGCGCGCCTCATCGCCTGCGTTGCGTCGGCGCGTTAAACCGTATACAATCAATCGAAATTTTTGCGTTGTGCACGGTGGTTTTTAAGCCCGTGGGCCATGAAGTAGTACGTCTTATTCAAATGTTAACAGGTAAAGGCCTGCCTGTTCTCAAGACAAGAGAACGCTCCCAAGCGCACTGAGGCGCGCCCGGCACCATCGCACATGGTAGAATTAATGCATTCAGCTGCGAAATTGAGGAGTTCACATAGCCGTTTGACAATCTCCATATTTCTTCTCTACGCCTCCCACCTCACCTCCCCTCCTCTCCCTCACTTTCCACCTCCGAACTCTGAGTTGTTGGCTAATTCTAGTCGTTTTGTTTTAGTGGTACGCAGCTCTCCTTTCAGCGGCCCGTTTCTTTACATGTATAGGAGTGGTGGTGCCCTCCGGAATCAATATTTGGAGGCCACACTTCTCTTCGCACTGTCACTGCAACTGTCAGGTCCCGCTGGCGCGTTTGTTTGCTGTATTTGTTGCCCGGTGACTGACTGCCCGGTAAACTTCTGCGAGATATTGATTGTAGCCTTGATTTGTTCGTTTTCTTGTCTTCTACGAGCGGAATAAAAATCGATGTTTATTAGTACCTTTCCTTTTTCTGCCGAATTATAGCTTTTTTTCTATCTTCCCATTTTGTTTTTTTCCTCACTTAGAGTTCTATTTATCTGATCCGCCGCACCGCGATCATTTTCACCGGCGCACGACATTTGTCTGGTGGCAGCCTCCGGAAGCTTCCTCGGTGAAGCGTGCTCTCTTGCTTGCCGGCTGAGATGCTGCACTTATTAGGGGGATTTGTCTTCGCAATGTCTATTTTTCTCTCCCTCTCTTTGTTCTCGTCGCTTCTCCGATCATTCTTTCTTCGGTGTGTTTCAGCGTAGAGGGCGAAGTCTGTCTCTTGAGAACCCGTATACTTCGTGCTGCTCTTTTCCTTCGTTAGCTTCAAAAGGTCAGAAATATGCGCGACATATCGTTTTTTTTTCTGTGGAACCTACTTCCCGACTAAATTTTCCCACTTAATCATGAGTGAGTGAGTGAGTGAGTGAGTGAGTGAGTGAGTGAGTGAGTGAGTGAGTGAGTGAGTGAGTGAGTGAGTGCTTTACGCGGGCACGGATCTTTAAGCGGTGAGCAGGAACCAACAAATATTTGAATTTTTGTGTGCACGCACGCCCGCTTTTAGTTATTGAGCACATGCTCCAAAATATATTCCTGCACCGTCACAGTCAAGGGTCAATCCTCTTGATAAAGCAGGAATCACATTTTTTTTGTCGAGATATAAAACCGCGGAGAGTGGGCCTGTAAATAAACACCCTTAACGCTGCTTCAAAACCCATTCCGAAAGTATTTCAAACACCCCATAGGCTTCTTAAAATATCTCAAACTCTCCAGACATTTTCTCGAGAATGTGAAGCACCTCCCTCTCACAGCAACAGTATGCAGAGCATACGGCTTGTATCATCACTGCAGTGTTAATCCTGGAGCGGTGTCTGAAATCGTTTAATGTCTTCTACGTTTACTTCAAAAAATACTCCCCTGGCTAACACATCCGTGAACAAAGCCAACTAGCACATAATAGGCCGCCGTGTTCGATCCCCATCGCGTATTGTTTGGCAGAGAATGCTCCATGCGTTTAGTTCCAAACAAAAACACGCCTCGTGCCTCTAGCATCTGCCGGCGCCTACATATTTTCTCTAGGAAGTGACAAAAAGGCATACAACAGAGTTCCGCGACCAGCCCTTTCGAATCAAAACAGCGGAGGAAGTTTTTATTGAGGCGTACATCCAATTGCTTCTATTCCTTGACTAAGGTCATAACGATTTGCAACTGTCTTTCTCGCAGTTCAGTAGCTGTGGCTAATCTGCCTCAACAACAATCACTGTGCAATCTCGGCGTTCGTGATTCAGGAGGGCGCCAGATGTCTTTCGAGCGAACGAAGACGACAAATGAAGTGCTGGCCGACATTGTGAGGAACACAACACCCGTTTCTTCTCCATCTGCCGTTCCCTCAGAAAGTGTTCCGAATGCAAGCCGCCATCTGCCACTGTGACATCAGTGCCGAGTCGCCTGAAAGTAAGGACAGGCTCTACACGAAACCCCGGCCCAGCAGCCAGCCGTCTGTGGCGCCGGCCGCGCATTTTGTTTGACGACGAGCCGTTGTGTCGGGCAACAGCCGGCGCTTCCAAATGACCGAGCCCTCGCGGAAAGGTTTTCATTAAGCGCGCCCTTTCCCCCGCCGATTCTTTGACGCCCGATCGACACGCAGTAAATGGAAGAACATTGAGCGAAGTGCCGCGACACCAACTCGATGGAAGACCGTGCGATTGAAGCATTATTCCCGCCAAGCGATTGGCTTGACGACGCTTGTCCGGTCGACACTGTCTGCAGGGCGTTGCTTTTTTGAACCTCGACTTTCACATCAGTAGCGTCGCTACTAAATCATGAATTTAAAATAACAAGGTGACTTATCTTTATGTACTAGGTGCTGTGTGAAGAGGCGAGGGGGGAAAACAAGCGAAAAAGAAAAAGAGGGGGTGAGCAATAGTGCGAAATTGTAAAACGCGGATAAGAGAAAAGGACGAGGGCCATTCTATTCCAGACTTGATCACAACTAAGGGGTGCTACATCAATGACAGACGGGAAACATGATCACGCGGTTCAGATTAGTGAAAGCAAAAAAAAAAAAAAAGGCTTTCAAGGCCATAAGGTAAAGGTCCGGGAAAGAAGCAAGAGAAACGAGTAACGTGCGATTGATATTTTTTGTTCGTCAGAATTTTTATTGGGGGTGGTGTTTCGGCGAGTGAGGAAATACGAAGCAAACTTTCCGGGGACGATGCCATGAGGAGCGCTAAGATGACGAGACTGAAGCGGTTGGAAAGAAGGGATTCGAAGCAGGAGCAGCGCGGGAAACAAACAAGCGAGCGGGCAAGAATCGATCAGGGAGGCCGGCAGAGAATCCTTAAGAAGGTCACTGAAACGTCTGCCGCTAAATGGAGACAGAAGAGAAGCCGTCTCAAAGGGCTCTCAATCTTCCCCGAGGGCCAACACTCTTGTCGCTTACGGCAGCAGCCAGCCGAATTGAAGCGGGGCTGAAAGAGGCACCGCTTAGAACTTTGGTTTCTCCTAACCTCTTGTGTTCTCGTTACCCTCGCAACCCTTCGTTCTTTTCTTTTCGTTCACCTTTGGGTTTAAATAAAGTAAAAATCCCGAAGAAACGAGCTCGCGCAACGCGCAGTAGTTTCTAATCAGACTCTACGTGAAGAGGTACACGAGGTGCCGGGTTCAGTCATCTGAGTTATGAGCTCCTCGTAGCGAACGAAGGGAGGGCGTTCGGCGCAACTACAGTCCGGGAGACTCCATTGCACAGATCGCAAGTATTTCGCCGACATAGAGGGGGGAGTTCAGCCCTACACAACACAGGGTGCAGATGAAACGTTATCACGACAAATAACTACACGTGAAATTTAATGCTTACGAAATACAGTACTGCGCAGCCATCCATGACACTGGCACAATTTTTTTTTAATTGCGATAGTATGCCATTTGGCATAAAGCCCTAAAGGTACAAGTTGGCACTTGTTTCCCGGAGGAAGTCCAGAAGACAGCGGTGGTGGGGCCCCCGCAGTCATCGCTGGTGATCGGGGGGGGGGGGGGGGGGGGGGTCTCCCAGGATGCAGGCCAGTGCCGCGAAAGTATCGGGGTCTCGCTGCACTCAGGGAAGGGCACGTCCATAACAGGTGATTGGTGTCGGCGTCTTCAGCAGGAGCCGTACGGAAGAAGCAGTTGTTGGTTTTGCTGCTGATATAGCCGTTCTTTTATGTGAGGGCACGGGTTTCTCTAACGACGTATGTCAGGAGTTCCGTGTTGCCGGCTTTGTTCCTAATTGCTCCATTAGTTCGGAGGTTTTACTATTTTGCCGTATTTTTATAGTGTTTTTTGGCTACTCGACCGCTTACTTCTGTTTTCTAGTGGCTGAGACTCTGGCAAAACACGCGCGGGTGTTTTTAAGGTTGAAGGGTCTTCCCTTCCGGCTACATTGGGAGTAAATAACAGGTCAAGTCCCGTCCTTTACAGCCAGAGGGTACAAAACCACAAGTCAGAAGTTTCCTGCAAGCGGGCTTGACATACTTTAACAAGTGGTAGAGCTTTGAGAAGTATCTTACAGTGATGCAACATCGCCCCATTAGGTGTCGTTTGACACAACCCCTGTAATTACTTTGTGTACATTGGTAAGATTTACATATGTGAGCAAGAACTATTTAGATATCTTAACGGGCCAGCGATGTAATAAAAAATTACGAAAAAAAAAACATTTTAACCTTTTTTACTCCCTGTGGGTGCAATTTTGAAGAAACGAAGCTTTAGTGAGCTCCTACGCCGTGGTAGGAAAGAACTTCCGAAAATTCAAACCTCCTGTTGCTGTTGCTGTTGCTGTTGCTGCCGAACCTTTTGACCGGCTGCAGTTCTCGTTAAAGTTGGAAAAGGAAGTGCCTGGCAGGGAGTGGACTGCATTTCAGAAATGAGTGAAAAAACTGCTTCCTTGCTTTTTTCAAGGGGCTGCCGAAAAAGGTTGCCTTGAGGTTGCGGTTTTTTTTTATCTCTTCCACTGGTGGCTGGCGGCCACGATCGCCGCGATGAAAAGACGGGCATCTCTTACTAACATTAGTAAGAAAGCTATACCACACCATTTCTCGCATGGTCTTTTATCGCGTCGCAATGCCCTTGAGCCGTTTGAGCTCAAGTGTGGCAGGTGTGACGTTACGTCACGAGATACGTTGTAGAGAGGCGGCGCAGCTGTGCTCACTCGGAGCCTCGTCGTTGCTGTACCACGTGACTAGGCGAGCGTTTAACGGCTGCTTCGCCAGCGCTTGGTCGCTCAGTCTCGCCATGAATGGCGCACTACTTAGGCCGTCTGTGCACGCGTTTCGGCGCAAGTGACAGGCTGAAATAATCTAGTGATACACTAGGCTAACTTTCATGAGACACTGTGCGCATATAGCTTTTGCAAAACCAAGCGAAATTTTCGAACGTGATGCCTAGGTTTACAAATGTTAAAGTTGACCATTTTCTTCCGATGTTGTCAGTGCATGACCCGATTATATTGAGTGGCGCTTTCGCGTCACTCTGTTACAGGTTCCCCTTAGCATCATGTCCTTGACGCCTCTTTTAAAATTTGCGTTTGCCTTTAACAGCATCAGCCGATACGCACCGATCGTTGGAGTCTCCTGGTCACATCGATCAGCGAAAGCGCAAGCGCCTCGAGGGACAGCCGCCGCCGGCATCCTACATTCCTCTTTTCTAATTACTCACCGTAATTAAACAAGCTTGGGTGAAACTTGTATTTTTGTTCCGCCTTGACGTATTTTGTTCCAACCTGACGTATTTTTGTTGTCTGTTGTCTTTATGGTCCCTGAGAGACCTTTGTTGGGGCCAAGGAAAAAAAATGCAGCGATAACAGCAGATGAAACAAGAAAGAAGCACAACAAAAACTGAACTGGGAGAAAGAGAGAGAGGGAGAAAACATTTTAATGAGCTCAAATGTGAGAATGGAACAACATTTTTTCCTCCTACCTTGTTTTCTTATGCCGTTGTTATAAAACCTTTTAGTTCTTGCTTTAACCATCATGAATTAAAAAAGTGAAACAAAGAAACTTCCTTCGCTGGCATGGGAAGCCAATGTTATCTTGCGGCTGCTAGTCGCCCCCTTTATAACGATCGGCTTTCCATCCCCCTCGGGCTTTTGTAATTCTCTATAGCGGGCGTTTAGTGCCCTTCGCTTTATGTCTACTTTTATTTTTCTTGTCATCGCAGCTTTTGTAAATTTGGAATCCGCCTATCGTTCCTTTCTATGCGATCGTTTATATCTCCCTTCTAACCACTTACCCCCTTCTTCCGCCATTATAATCTGAAATATTGGTTAGCGTAACTGTGTCCAATCCCCTCGGTTTGTATGGGCCTCTCAACGAGACGCAAAACAAAGCATGAGGCGAAAAAAAATTCGGTCGGCACCAGAATCCCGGGACGCTCGCCGCCGAGTCTGTACACAAAGCAGCCGCGTCGGCGGATTGCCTCGAAAGCGCGTCATCCCTATTTCATATTTGCCGCGCTTTCGAGGCGCTTTTTCAAAGAAAGTGCTACGAGTTGTGCCGCGCCTCCGCCAGATGGCGCCACGGGTCCCGCGACCGAGAGAAGACGCAGTGAAACATCCCCCTAGCGAGGGGCACGATCAAATGCAGAGCATTTCCGGGGGCGCACGACGTTAAGTAGTTTGCGTTACGTTAATGTTGTTGCACTTGTGGCAACTGCTGAAGAGAGAGCGCTCGTCAGCAGTAATTTGAATGAGTCAACGATGTAAGGCGCGTTCGTAGCGTCTCCATTCTGTGTCGGCTTTGTGGCGCAGTGGGTAGAGCACCATGTACATTGCGTTCCGCCCGCAGGGTCGAGGGATCGAAACCGGGCGCCGGATAGTATTTTTTTTTATATAGTAGGGAGGGGTGCGGTGCGGACTACGGACGTCAACGCGGGTGACATCGTGAGTTACTGAAATGCTCTGCATTTAAAAAAAGGTTTCGAGGTCACCTAAGCTCTGCTTATATACTAGTGAATGCAAAGCATTAGTGCCTACATTCCAAACCAATATGCTGGTATTGTGAGCGCCGCCATAGCCCCCTGAATTTCTGGTGACTGCTGCGGCGGTGGCTGGGGCAGCGGCGTGAAGCCAAAGCTCGACGTGAGTGCAAAGCTGAAATAATGTGTCCTCTCATAATAATCGTCCGCTTGGTAAAATACAAGCGCCAGAAATGAAAGACGTCCAAAGTAAATGGAACACGACGCTGCTAGCGTCTACGTAGTCCATCCTGCAATCCTGCTCTTAGTTTTGCCATAATGAACCAACTCACCCATGAAGCCATGCTTACCAACATCCCTTTTCCTTTGCGTCTTTTTCTTCTTCTCTTAACCCTTGTTGCGTCTGTCAGTAGAATTGCTTGGGATTGGGCGAGTTGGTTCATGATCGCTGGAAAACCTTCATCTGGAACGTACAGAAACGAAGGACGGTCGAGAGAAACACGGACACAATGCTGACTAACAGCTGACGTTTACTGAAGAAAAACACCCATATATACACAAAAACATTGCACAACTTGGTGAAAATTTGGTACAATCAGTCCACTGGATACACCCGGAGCAAGTCATTTTCTTTGTCGGTTAATGTGACGGAAGCGGTGCTGACGCACATGTGTCGCCCTTCGTGTCGATAGCAAGAGTTTAAAAAATTTCTCGTGGCAGGCGATTGTGTTTCCGTCAGTTAATGTTAATTTCGTCTATGCGTGCGGTGCATGTACGATCGCGGCAATGGAATGGAAGGTGGCTGGATGGCGTTGTCTTGAGTGATGCGGCCTGTTCTCGGGCTCTGCCATTTATGCACCTGCCGGTTTGTCCAGTGTAAACTTTTCCACGCGATAATGGGATGCTACAAATGACTTCGCTGCTGCAATCCGCGTACCTGGTGCGATGGTTCCTATCACATGTCTCCCCTTTGCGTTGGTTGTTAACTTGCCGGCACATTTCATAGGCCTTGTTGGGTGCACTGCACGCGACGAAAACACCTTGTCTGGCCGCAATCTTCCCAAGGTTGTGCGTGAGGCCATGCACGTAGGGAATCACTGCGGTGTTGCCTTTTTTACATGATCGCGAATTCGACAGCCGTGTTGTCGTACCTAGAAAGAGGTGGAGCCCTGGTTGTCTCCGGCTTCTGGGTCGACATCCAAGATCTATTACTTCATACCCCAAGCAAGCCTCCTGGCCGTACTCCGGACAACGATCGAAGACCAGCAGGCGATACATTTCCAGAATAGGGTGGGAGTGTCATGTGATGCCTTTCTGGAGATTCTCGACACGTACCTGCGATCGACTGCCGTGTCATACGATGACCAGAACTACGTGCAAAGAGCAGGTATATGCATTGGATCGCGCGTCGCCCCCTACCTATCCAACCTATACCTGGCAGAGGTTGACCACCGCATTCAGGGAGCTTTGCAACGGTAGCACGTTCCCACCATTTTCCGGTGCGTGATTTGCTGACGGATATTCTGACGGGCGTGATTTGCTGACGGATACTGGGTGATTTGCAGACGGATATTCTGAAGCGTTTTGATTTTTGAACCTTGAGTGTGTTGACATTCACGTGCGAGATGCCGGAAAACAGCCACCTGAGGTTTTGGGACCTAAACCTGCGATTGGACATTGGGCGTACCTGCTGGCGTTGCGAAATCCGGAGCAGACAGGGCTTCCTCCGGCATGACTCGGCTTATTCCAAAAAATTTGAAACGAGCAATAGCGGTTATGGCCTTGCGCTCCGCTATTGAAATGTCCTGCCAACACGAGATGACTACAAGCTTCAACAAGCAGATTACAAGGTAGCGTGACGCTGGGTACACACAGAGCTTGTTAGCGGCCATATCCGAAAGCTTGCTTCAACGGGTGAAAGGAAAGAAAAAGCGACAGACACCAGGCGTGGAACGCGCAAACAGCAACAGCGCAGTGATTCCCTGCGTGCATGGCCTCACGCACAACCTTAGGAAGATTGCGGCCAGACAAGGTGTTTTCGTCGCGTGCAGTGCACCCAACAAGGCCTATAATATGTGCTGGCGAGTTACCGACCAACGCAAAGGGGAGCAATGTGATAGGAACCATCGCAATAGGTACGCGGATTGCAACAGCGAAGTCATTTATAACATCCCATTATCATGTGGAAAAGTTTACACTGGATTCCTGTGATCTGGCCCTGACTGACTCCATGCGAGGTTTCTTAGTTGTCACGAGTTTCCTCGTTTCTCTTTTGAGATTCAGCCTTAGCTCACATCTAACCATCCTATGGTATCTGCTCCAAATATTACTTAGCACCTCTACGTCTTGCACAATACCTGGGTTGTCACATAAAATGAAGTCAGTTTCATTTTTTGCTGTACCATTGGACTTTTTTCTGTCCATTTCTTCTTCGTTCGTTTGTAAAATAATGCGTTCATCAACCTCAGGTTATTTCTCTCTGAAAATTACACCAGTGTGTCTCCCTCGACGGTTGCGATTGTCTATACCGAAGCTTCCCCACTGACCTTTCTCCCACTTGCTTCTTACCGACCTTTGCGTTAAAGTCTCCCATCACAATCGTGGATGGTGTTATTGCCCTCTTCATTGCTGATTCGACGCCGAGGTGCCTTACACATTGTTCAATCCGATGGCACTGCAGAAATTGCTCTGATAATGCATTTACACGACCATTGTTTGGCGAATGCTGAGTTCAGGAGAAGCACGTTGGAGCTGCTGACCTTCTTCCTCTTCCTTCTCAGTAGTAGAGTACACTGGACACGATGGCGACTCTGCCCAGCCTAGCTTCAGCGAGAAGCTTCGGGTGTAGGCAACGTTAAGTCGCTGCCGGTGTAGCACGCCTTGAGTGCGCTTGGGCAGACCCCGCGGACGCCGGAAATCGCGGTTGGGGGCTTCAGTACATGTCTCTAACACACGTTTCTAACGCCACAACGCATTCACTGGGATCATCTACGGTCAGCTAGGACCATGGAGCCGTAGCAGCATGTGCGCGTCTTGCATTCCGGAAGAGATGCGTTCGATTGCCATCCAGGTTTAAACGTACCCGATATTTTTTTCAACTCAATCACTTTATTAGTATTATGCCGCAAGCCTTATATCTCTATGTTTCAAGGTTGCGTTATGAGATACAGAAAGCGTGCCGAAAGGCGTTGACGTGTAAATAAAAATTGAAGCACACGCCAGGGGAGGGTTTTGAGAAAGAGCGACAGACCGTAGAACGTTCCGGACGCGCCTGTTATACGCCGCCGTGGGGGCTCCGAGCTTCATTCCATATCACTACGGGTGAAGATCTACAACGCCTTATCCGCGGTCGGGAAGACCGAAAAAGTACGCCCCGGCGGAAAAGACTAGAGCAGCTCAAAATGCCGCTCGTCGTAGCTCACTTTGGAAGGAAGGGGCTATGAATGAAGATGCGGCAGCCGCCAGAGAGAAGATCCAGACGAAAGTTTAGCAGAAAGTTCAAGAGTAGATCAACGAAGGTTCATGTAGGCTTTTGCCTTCGCGTTCTTAGAAATTCCTAATCATCCCCCGTAATTTTTCTTGTTGCGACATCGGCGAATTTGTCTGGCATCTCTCGGCGACGACACTGTGGACGCCGGATGTCCGCCCTACCGAGTCAACTAACGTTAAATTTCGACCTGACAGATAGCAACAACGTCCGCGCAAACTTATTGCAAGCGAGGCTGCAAGAAACCAACGGTCGTGCTCACTTAGGGCGGCATGCGGCGCCGTTAATTTGCCCCAGCTGCGCCGAAAGCCTCGAAAGCGCAGCAGCATCTTCAGGGCACTAAAGATCGTCGATTGCGTGGCAGCCCTCGCTCTCGGCTGGGCGCCAATTTAGCGAATGCGCCGGGCCGGCGATTAGCACCCTGCGAGCGCCGAGTTCTCGTATGGACAGCGGCCCTGCTCGGATGAGGCGAATTCGCGCGCACCCCAACCGATCGCCCTGTGTGATCGAACCAGGGCAATTTGCACCTACGGCAGTGAGTACGCGCTCATTCCGAACGGGCAAGGTTTCGGGAGCGTTGTTCATTGTGGAGCAATTGCTAGATCTTAAAAGAGCGGCGTGCTTTAAACTTTCGCGGTCGATGTTGCTTTGTGCGACCCGCGATATAGAAAGTGACCTTTTGTGTGTTTCCAAGTACACGGGGCCATGCCATGCCATTAACCCTTTACTTTAACTTAAGTTAATTTCGAAGTGGCTCCTTGCGCGTTATTTTGTAACTACAATATACCCCGTGCGGAAAGAAATTCACCACCAAAAACTTTTTGTGGGTGCCTAAACGCTGTTATTTCGCCATTCTTCTCCAATACTCTCAATATCGTAAACCACTGCTCAACTAAGTTAATAGCGGCTGTAGTACCCAGAACACTGCAACGGGTCCCAGAGAAACTTCGAGTGGGCAGAAACCTCAAGGGCGACTGCTTTAGAGAATGGCGACGTCAATGTACAACACCAGCTCGTGACACTTGAATGGACCCGGGGACTTCATCTTTGGAAGGTATTGGGGCTCCGACGTCATAGCGCTGATGGCCGCAGCTTCCCAAAAACATGGCTCCGCAGCCTGAACGTAATGCAGTGGAATGGAAACCTAACACTGCACCGTGCGGATGCATTAGCGCTTAGAAATGTGTTGCAAGAATATACGCTGATGTGTTTCTTGGCACGAAGACTGCAAATTGACACTGCCATTAACAGCATGCTCCGAGGCACGAAAAGCGGTGTAGACAGATGCATGTGCAGCACCTGTGCACGTTTTCTATTTTGTGAACCTGCGTGCTCCGTTTCGTCGCGCTGTTTGCGCACCCAACTTTGACGCATTTAGAAATGTCCAAGCATTGAGTGTGCCTGCACGCTTCTTGTTTATTTTTCTCTGTCACGTCACACTCAGTGCGCTTTCATGACGACCCTGCCTCAGTATTACAGCAGAACTCAGATGAGGTCGAGGGAGAGAAAATAAAGAGCTCGGCGAGGATGAAAAGAAGAAGAAAGACTGGGTCGGAATGGCGCAGTCGGATGGACGCGAAGGACGCAGGTTTCATTACCACAACGGGAAGTGTTTTGTATCGTAAGCACTACACTGGCCGAGGTTGAGCAGTTTCGCGTGGCTCCTGGAGAGCCGTGCTGGGCATGCGCGAGGGGCAGTGACTTCTCCCGGCGCACAGCTGGCGCGCCGGAGCCGTCGCGATTGGATTGGATTGAATTGGATTGGATTGCATTGGAAATCGTTTTAGCAGCAGTAAGCATGATAATCAGCTAATCCTAGACAACCAGGACACCTATGAATAACCAGCTTTAGCTCACGCTACGTATATCCTGGCATCGCCGAGCTGAGCCACTGCTAATTTTTTTCTTGCGGCGTTTGATGTTTCTTCGCTTATCATCATCATGGTTTTGTAAAACCCATTCTGTAAAGTTGGCTTTCGTGCAACGCGTTTTGGCACTACATCAAACACCATGCATAAATAGCTTCGCCTTAAGATGATTATAATAGTAAAAAGGGCGACGCTCATGAATAAATGTCGTTAAGTAAATGTTGTAATCAAACACATACGCCACCAAAAAGTTTCCACCCGGGGCCCAGGTGGAAAACTGCACAAATAGCCTCTTCAGCACTGCTCCCGGGGCGATATGCTGCTGTGAGTGCCGTAGTCGTCATGGGGGAACAAAAGCAAACACTTTCCGAAAGTTTAAACCCATGAGTTGGGCAGTGTATGAAGAATAAGAAAAATAGCAACTTCGTGCACAATCTTCCTTCTTCAATCTTCCGAAATGTTTGCATCCCTCTCTTCGAGCTGTAGGCACCGGTTAACGCCGTAAGGAATCAAAGCGAAAGGTTAGGCGTAAACACGGACGCATGCCCGACAGTTGTTGCTGCTATTCTCGCTCCATCTATCCGCAGTGGGGTATTGGACAACGCTTCAAAATTAACAGGAACGCGTGTTGCTGCAGCACACGTTGCTACAGACGCCGCACGGGCATGCACGAAGCAAGCAATGAATGAATCAATTAATTATCTGCGGCACTAGAACTATGAAGGTCGACCACAAGGACGATGTGCACCTTCTCTGCGCACTCTGGAGCCGAGCAAAGGGTTGTGCACACCGAGGGTATAGCAAATACCCACAACGGGGCGTTGGCCAACGCCTTACAAGCCGGCATTTGTGCTGCTTTCGCACACCATGCCGTGGTTGGCGCAGCGGAGCCGTCTAGTCAAAGCATTTACACAACACTCGACACGATTGTGGGCAACCCGTGTTCATAGAGTGTGACGTCACTAGCTTTTTTATTTTTTTGTTCGCAATGCTCGCACGCCTGAGAAAGATGAAAATGAAATGAAATCCTCGTTAGGATTACCATCGCACTAACAACGCGGAAAAAGACGGCTGCTGATATCCCTCACAATCTCGGTAGGACACCTTTTGTGAGTTGTTGTTGCCGTCGTTGATGATGACGACGATGACGTCTTTGAAGTGTTTGGCATGTACAACTCAATGGCATGTACCAATAAGGGGAAATTGGCAACTTGACATATTTCTTAAAATTTTTCTTCTTCATTTTAATGTATTCTCATACCCTGAGAGGGGGATTCACCAGGGCTTGAGAACGGCTGTTTAGTAAAGAAATACGCTGCTAAGAATACGAGTGAAAGACAGAGAGGAAAAATAACCATATTCACTCTGCAAGGGCGGGAGAGACATAATGGCAAGATGGTGTTAGCAAAGCAGTCTTCCATTGGCCGAGATACAGTCGTAAAGCAAGGAGTAGATTTCAATTTTGTGTGTAGGTGTGCGTGTGGGAGGCTGTCATCATAATCATCATTTAGGTTCAGCCTCACGCGCGGCTCGAGGAGCATCGTCGTGGCACCCTCGTTCCGTCGGCCCGGCTGCTTCCGCTCCCGTCTCGGTAGCAGCCTTTTCCCGGCCAACTCGGATTCATTGCTCCGCAGCGGATTTTCTACCGGCTTTTCTGCCGACTTCGCCGGCTTTTCCGCCTGGCCCGTCGCCTCCGAGCAGCCTCTCATGGCTTCGCCGAGAGGCACAATCACGGCGACAGCCCTGCATCTCTGGGTGAGTGCGACGACACTCGAGCGCCTGAGGAGGGACGAAGCGGGAGAGGAAGCGGTCTTATCAACCTGAATTGTGCGTCAGTGTCAGTGGGAAGACGAGAGGCCAAACACCGGGGGAGTAAATCAGACCTGCGCCTAGCAGAACGCGAAATGCACGAAGCACCGAAAACGGATGACGCGCACAGTCCATCATGCCTTATATTCTGCGCGCACACGCGGGAAGGCATCAACGAGCAACAACCGAGAGAATTCAACAGATAATTTAACAAGCCGTTACATAGACATACTTATACGTGGCAGTTTATATTCTGGCGGCAGCTTCGAGGCATATCAAACAAAAATATTGCCGGCACTCGCCTCTAATTTACATAAAAAACTCAAGACATTTCCCTTGAAAGCAAGCGCTTTGTTATTCTCACGGCAAATCTCCACCCGTCACAAAAGTTAGGCCCAGAAGTAATCTGACATGGCCTACCGTAACATGCCCTAACCTAACCAAACCGACCTTATCAAACATAACCTAAGCTATCATAACCTAAACTACCCTACCTAACCTAACTAAGCCTAACGCAGCCCAAATACACTGGTACAATTCCGTTATTTATTTTTCGGTTCAGTTTTGGTTCGGGTTCAGCGGGCTCAAAAAATATCGGTTTTCGTTCGGGTTTGGATACGAGTCAAACCCGAACAAGAACCGATATTTTTTGATCCCGCTGAACCCGAACCGGACTGAACCGAAAAATAAATAACAGGTTACCGGTTCACGACGAAACAGTTCGGCCACCCGTTGTCGGTAATGCGCAGCCATTCGTCCTTTTCTCTATCACGCAAGATCAGCTTCGCCACCTGTCACGCAATGGTATGTTCCTACTGGTCGCGCGTGCAGAGTGCAGGTCTGAGCGAAAGAAATGACACCCCCCCCCCCCCGCCCCCGAAATCCTTCCGGCGATGTTGCGACGTGGCGGCACGGAAAAGGAGACGAACGATGGTTAAGGTTGATGAACGATCTTTCTACAGCATGTACACCCGGCGTCATAAATTTCCGGGGCGCGATTTCGAAAATCGAAGCCCATTCCTCTTCTCTCTGTTGGCTCAGCACTTGACTTGTCTTCCTACGCGAAGCATAACATTTGGGAGCTGTTGCTACCCAGGGCGCTACTCCCCTGTGTGTCATAGATGTCAGGAACGAGCGGACCTGTCGCACATGGTATGGCAATGTCCGCAGGCGATCACAAATGGCCGCACAATCCCTAACAGTGAGCAGTGGGAGACCGTGCTGCTCAGCTCCTGCCCGGAAGATCAACTCTGGGCCGTCCAGATGGCTGAGGACGCTGCCAGAGCCCAAGGGCTCACGGCCGACGACTAAGCAACACCACTGACAAACTGAATACAGTTTATTCTCTCTCTCGCGCGTGTTCGGGTATCAGTTCTGGCGAAAATACCGGTTCGGTTCCGGTTTTTGGTTCGGTTCGGTTCTGTTTCGGTTCGATACCCTGGTCTGGAGTGAATACAGGGCTCCATCTTGAACTCCGCGCTCTATTCTACACCTGGTGGTCCACGCCCTAAGCCGTCATACTGTTCACTAAGCCGTTCACGCACCGTCACACATTCGGAGACATTCTGGTTTAATGGCACAAACATTTTCAGCCCATTTGCATCGCGAAGTCCTATTCGCGACGTATGGGTCTTAGACAGTTTATAATATTTGATCATGCAGGTTCGTCTTTGTTGGAGACACATAACGCTCCTTTAGGAGCGAGCTTGACAACTTACACCTTGTGGTCTTTTTTTCAGAAACTGACGGCAGCCACCCTGCTTTTGTCGAGACATACTTGTGGTAAGTACACAGCTAATCGTTTGTGTCGTTTTCCTTTCGATTCCTCGTGAATTAAAGGTCGAACTTTGCTGCTAATATATCTCTTCTTCGTCCTAAACAGACGCCCATATAAGGACGATGTGGCACAAGTACCCTACAACGGCGCCCGTCTGGCACAACTACTTCGACCCCAGCACCATCGTAGGTGAGGCGGGAAAGAGAGTAGCCTTTTATTGTGTTTTGAGGGCAACACACGGTACTTAAGGCCTGTCAAGCGGATGCAAGGCTTGTTGGTTTGCTTTAGGGGTGAAGCACCTTAAGGGCTCAGGCTATCGGCGTCTCCTTTCGTCGTTTACTGTAGCCACGGTACTAAAACATGGGGACACTCGTTTTCCAAAGCCTCGCGCTTGAACGTGACGCGTACTAAAAAAGTGTATAATGAATAAAAACGCTTCAAAATAAACTAACATAACTTGAAGATTTCTGGAACGGTCCCTGTCCGCTTCAGGAATCGTCAAGCACAAGCCGAAGCTGTTATATCAAGCTATCAAGCTATCAAGCTATCAAGCACAAGCCGATAGGTTATAATTTGTGTTCCGGCTGTCGACGCTAGGCCTGATCGAGTCGGGCGATCGGTCGAAGCAAGGATAGGCGTACGTACTTGGTGCCGGGGCCTCGTTGATCACCGAGGACGAGCCTCTTGGGCGGGAATTGCACTGCGCTCGAGTTGACCCCTGCCAATACCTCAAACTGGGTCAGATGGGGCATGCAAATTGCTTAAATCCGGTTCAACGCAAGAGAGGGTGCCACAGCCTCAGCAAGCGCGCGATTGCTCCGCTCAGCAGCGCTTCTCCGGCGCCCAATCAACAGCGTTGCGTGGCAAGAGAGACTTAGAATCTTTGGATACACTTAATCACTGCATGCATCTCATTTCCCGAGGTTTCACGTTAGTGGAGATGGCCCGTTTTTTTCTTGGTACTATAGTTCCCTTTGATTGAGGACACCTGTTTTTACGGCGATCACCGGATAGGCGGCGTTTTTGTGATATCACCAATATTAGTAACGCAGCCATGCACATTTTAAGAGGGCATTCATCTTTCACAGAGCGTCGTCGGTGCGAGTTCCCTTATCAGCGGGTGCGGTGGAGCACAGGTTCCGACAATGTCACGTGTCACGCATGCAGCTGCTGCGGTAGCCGCTGGACGGCCTGTGCGCAATCTAAGGATCATATGCAGGGAGGACGTGAAAGCACGTGATGGGCGCATTGCGTTGGGCGCATAGTATGAATACAAAATAGAACTATGTTCAATTTGAAAGAACTAGCCTAACTCCCTCAGTAGCACTGCAGCCACGAAATACATTTTTTAACCGGAGGAACGCACAAAATACTGATAGAATATGAAATTTTGAGCTACAGTGATGTATTTAGATAGGAGTGACGTAACACGGACCAGCATTGGAAGCGTGGTAATCAGTGTGATAACTGCCCTTTGGAATCTAAGGGAAATGATAAAATAAAACTAACGACCTCACTGAAACCTCCAAGTCATCTTTCTTTGCGATGGCTTAGGCTGACGGTCGCCAATGCTCCAGACAAGATTCTGTGACGTCATACAGAAATCCCCGGACAGCGCCGAAAAGCCGCCACTACTTCATCTATTTTCATTAATGTTTGAACTATTTCTTTGAAGTTTGGGATGCAATGCTGTCAATGTGTACGGGACAAATCAATCTTTAAAAAAAAAAAAAAAAAACCAAGCTTGCATTTTTTTCTTCATGGGCTGTCTAAACGTAGACGTTTTGGCGCATTCGCTTTAGACAGCTCTACGGACTTATATACGGAGGCGCGTGAGTCTCCCAGGCCGACGTGCACGATTCGTGACTCCGAGGCCACCGTAGGGGCAAGGCTACGCGGATCCGCGCCGTGTGCGTTCACCATCGGAACCGGTCATAGGGCAGTGATTATTCTACTGTCAAGTGGCCTAACGAGATATGACGACCCACGATGCGGGTCCAAGCTACGCAAATCGTGGCACCCTATAGGTCCAAAGAAACACGAAGTAGCATAATACGAATCCGATGCAACTTTGAAAAGGCTCAAACGTTATTCCTATGAGCCATCTACGAGATTTAGTTTCGCAAAAGACAACTCAAGTATTACTGAAACATTACACTTTCTGTAGTTTTGCATTGTTGTGTCACATTACAGCAGGGTAGTACATCAGAACGATGAAACCACCACGAATGATTACTTTCGCACACGCCTCTGTTTGGTGTAACAGGGCGGAGTAATTTCATAAACAACAGCAAACAAACTGCACACAAAACTAGATCCGCCCCCAGAATTTCGTTGGCTGTGGGTACAAGACGTAAGTTTACCCTACGTAAAGAGCAAACTGAAGGACAGAAAACTGGCTTCGTAATAAGCAATACTTTATTTACCGCGCGGCAACAGGGGCCACAAAACGCTTCAAATAAGCCGATATTTTAAACAGAGTTCGTTATAACAAGAGAGTTATTCTGCCCAAGTCTTATTTGTGGCTATATCGTGCAGCTTGACCCATGCCGTTCATTTGACTATTTTTCTTTGGTAACCATGACGAGAAGCGAAAATCAATGGTCCGCTCTAGGCCGCCGCAGAGAGTATACACTAGTGACGTCACGCTGGTTTGAAACGTGTTTTAAGGCTTTTTTAGCCGCCAAAGTATTAGTTGCCACCCATTGCACGATTAACATCGACCGCTTGTTCGTTCGTACAAATGTTGCGCAGAATAGAACACGGTAGCAATTCGTTAAACTGGGCCCTTTGGACTTAACAGTGTTTCGTCATATCCGGCATCAGCAAATCGAAGCGGAGAATGGCGTGTGAGCAAATCACCTTCCGACGTACGTTTCCGGTTTAAAATTTCTGTAAATCGGAACATGGAGTACGAGTTCTAGAACTTAATCTGGTAAGGTTGTTAGACAATGTTTACAACTCGCTTGTGCCCTTGTATTAAGGCGAAAGCCTTACGTGTCTCACTGTGAGGTTGACCTTGAATGACCCCGGCGTCCACTCGAGCGATACAAAAGCCCAAGGAAAGTCAGAGGCCGACCAATGCATGTCAGCCGTGTATCAGAAATGAGTGATGATCCCAAAATTAATGATTGATTAGCAACTGGTAGCACTATTTAGTGAAATGGATTGAGATTAATTATTGTGAATTATTGATTGATTAGTAATTTATAGTAAGTATTTGTGCGATGGGGTGAAGGGGTAATCAAACAGAAACAATAGGGCATTAAATGGATTGGGGTGTATTAGGATAGACTCGGGTGGATTAAGATAAACCAAATTAGGGTAAATTGAGGACGCCAGAATAGTGGGGCTGCTGTGCCGATGACCGGACGTGTGTATAAAAGGTGCCCGTCCCGATAATGCTCGACGCGTTCGCCTTGAAAGCACGTGAACGGAGGTGAATGTCCCGAGAAATTCTAGCGCCAAGGTTGCCTGTAAAGAGGGCTCCACAGCACGCATAGTAACGATGCGGCGAAGGCTAAACGCAGCGATTGAGAGTACCGGGGGAAAGCCAGGGTCGGGTAGAAAGCTGCCGTACGTGAGCACAGTCTCTACCCGAGCACCTTAAAGCTGCCGGACATTTCACGCGAGTTTAGCGAGGATTTAAATCCTTGCGCAGTCACTCGTGTTTTGGACAAGGTCTGGGAACCTCCAATATTTTATTAATGGTCCCAGTCACCAAAAATTTGAAAGCTCCTCTCCGATACGGCTAGACGTCGACGTTAACGTCGCCTCTATAAGAGGGCAGGGGGAGGGAATAACTAAAGGAGCAACAAGGCGGATTTACGCGGCATTTATGGAAGGGGCCGGTCAAATATCCTTCGCAATCGCTTGTATTTGAAGCTACCGACATGTCCAAAGCGCGCATATTGTATGCACACTAATTTCTCCATTCACATTACATTGCGAGCTTCGTGTTATATGTCGCCTATATGAGGGATGTACGCGGGGGAGGAGAAATGTGAGCAGGTTTAACGTGGCATATGCTGTTTTTTTGCGAGGATTGACTCGAAGCAATGTTAACTGCTTTTATTCTTTTCATGTCAACCGCCAGGGTGATAATTGCCTTCCTATTTCTCTTTTTTTCGAAGGTAAAATGATTTCGTAGCAGTTGCTGAGACACGCATTTCTTTCCGCAGACGCGCTTCTCGCCTGCGACTTCACCGACTGGGTCCACACTGTTCCCCAAAACTGCAGCATCACTTCGAGCATCCACTGTGAGTTTCTGAACAAAAAGCGTTGCTCATTTTCTTGTTTGGGACCGAAAGTGATGACTGGACTAACATTTTGTTAATCGACGAAATATTTATCTATTTATCTATTTTAAGTCCATGGCTCCAAGCATATTTTCCGTCCCTGTAAACTGTAGAGCGACATCAGTTAAACACTGATGGACATCTTTGTTGACTGGTTATTAGCGAGAGTAAGATATATTAAAGTATGTCATGCTTCGGCGCAAACTTGTGGGCCGCCGCTTACCAGACCTTAGGTTACACAATTTTCACTTTGTCAATGGGGCCGTACCAGATGGAAGGGGGGGGGGGGGGCGGGTTAGGGGAGATTGTGTATGATGGGTGGTTTGAGATTGGCGCTAAGGAGTAAAGTTTGAATTAGGGGGCAGGTTGAGGTAGAAGCGTTAGCGTACGTCTAATACCAAATGCGGGGTCGATGTTTCGACCGCAATGTCGCTGGTGAAACGGCGACGCCATACTGCACAGTTAGTACAAGTGCCGCCAAAAGTAATGGGAGCACGGAAGCTGTGGTTGAACCGCATAGAAGCGCCGTGTAGCTACACCGGCGGTAAACGAAAGGAACAGAACACGCATGTGCGCCTGCCGACAGTGATAGCCTACCTATACTTCGCAGCCCACTTCTTTTAACGCGGCTTCGAGCGTTGTTCGCAGCATACTGGTCTCAGCAATGGCGCTGATAGCAGGGGACGTATCACACTTTCAGCGCATGAGAGCTGCTGGAGAAGCGTCACAATCGCTGAGATCTGAAGTGACAAATTTTTTTTCTAATATTTTTAGAAGGGCCTGCTATTAGCGCCATTACCGAAACCAGTATACTGCGAACAACTCTCGATGCCGCGTTAGAAGAAGTGGGTTGAGAAGTATAGGTGGGCTATCTGCGTCGGCAGGCACGCATGCGTGTTCTGCTCCTTTCATTTAACGCCGGTGCAGCTACACGGCGCTACTTTGCGGTTCGTGCACAGCTGCTGTGCTCCAATTACTTCTGATGGCACCTTACATACACAATCACGGCAACGTATTTAAGGCTAGGCTGCCCGCTCTTCGCTGAAAATGGAGAATCGAGTGACAGCCTTTCCATACAAAATTTGAGGCGGGTACACACTTCCACAAGTAATGATAGGAGGCGCAGGAGAAGCAGAATATCTCATTTGATATATATATGGCGAAGGAACACCGCAGGGAGATATCTGTCTGCCAACTCGTGGAGGGTAATTTTAGATAAGATCGAACAAAGGGTAGCTGGTCGACCTCTTCAATTTGCTGGAATTTTTGTAAATCATTCCCTGAATATGCTAAAGTCCAGATTCACCACCATTTTCCCCGAAATTCTTTTGCTATTAAAAAAATTAACGCTGCAGTTTCGCTATTTTTAATAGGATGCAAGGAGATTCTGCATCTAACCAAAGTAGATTTAGCGGTCAAAATCTCTGAAGAGTTTACCGAAAATTAGAAGAACGCTTTGTTTTTTTTCTTTTTAATGTGGGGCAGAACCTAAGAATAGTCATTCCTTCCTCCTATCTATACACTTTATATTCGGCGCAGCTGTGTTGTTATGGTGCCAACGTGGACATTGAAAATGCAATTTTTTCTCTTCTAATCTCAGCTATTGTGTCTATGCAGGGATCATTTGCCTTTTATACGAAACATATAATTTATACAAATCTGAGGCAAGTCACTATCGCTGCAGGATGTCATAGAGAGCCGAGTGGATAGGGCTCCTTTCTCTTTGTACGCGCTCTAGGACCAAAACGATGCAACGTGCTTTTGGTGATAATGGAAGTACGTGAAAAATCATACATCTGGGGATAATTCCAGAAAAAATGAAGATGTGTTTTTTTTTTCAATTATTAGCGTCAGGACATCGCCTTTTCTAGTTATTTCTTCAAACTTGCGTGCTCGTTGCATCTTAACCATATTTTATACAATTGCATTATTCGGTGTTTGTTTAAAAATGTAAGAGCCCACATGAGTAAAACGTGAGGGCTGTAACGTAACTGCTTTTTTGTAATATTTAGGCACAAAAAAAAAAAAAACACACGAGTCTGAGCGCCTGCTACCGTACAACAGGCCAGAGTTCATAACAACCCGTTTGCACCGTGGGCAGCGCTCTGAATGCCGCACCACCTTTTCTGTGTTTCTTTTCATGGTCACACTGATCAAGAACTTCCTATCAGTCTTCCGGGTACTGCGATCATACTCTATGACTGCGATAGTCAACTGTGCTGAGGGAGGCAGTAATCGCGTAAAGCGAAGGCGAGAAAACTGACTGGCTTACTCGCTTGGTAGGCCGCGTATACGCCTAGCGGACGTCTAGAAACCAGCAGCGATAGCCACGGATGGTGCCTCGATGTCTTTTCGTCAATATTTTGACGACTTTTATGACCGAGTTTACATGCGTACGTACGCACGGACAAATGTTTCCCTGCAGCCAGCCCTAATCACATTCGATAACTAAAAAGCGCTCACAAGCAGAGAGAGAGAGGGACAATGCCAGTGGGTTATTTCGCTGCTTTAGCGGGCCGCGCATGCGCACTGGCGCATACGGATTCCCTTGGACGGGAGCGAGACGGCTCTCTTCCCGTGCAACAGCGCAGGACACGTGGGGCTCCAAGTACGTGGACTGCAAGGGCAAGTCACAGTCTCCGCTGCACCTTCGCTTTCTGCAGTCAACCTACAAGCAAATGGAGTCAATAAGCTTCTTCAACTACGACGACGACATCAGCCTGGATGTGACTATCATGGGAGACAACTGTGAGTAGTGCGGCTCACGCGGAACTGGCGGTCTCAGCTTCGCTCACTGATTTCTTTAGCTTTAGTGTATATTTATCTCTTTTATTTTAATTATTCGTTTGTTTTCTTATTTCTCAGAGACAGCTACATGCGAGGGAAGGTTATATGCAAAAGCTGTCAAACGTCAAGAAAGAAGGCGAAGTTGATGTCTTTTCCGATTATGTGCTTACGGACGCTGCTGTGGCTATCACTTGGAAATGCCCTCCACTTCACCAGCTGGATGGGTCTCCCACTATTACCCGAATTTGCGCGCATCCAGGCCTCCTAAGCTTAAACTGTTCACGCTCAGAAAGTTTTCATACGATGCGAATGGGCACTGATGACGCTATCGCGTTCCGCGTTTAACGGCGATGCTGAAGATTGATTGATTGATTGATTGATTGATTGATTGATTGATTGATTGATTGATTGATTGATTGATTGATTGATTGATTGATCGATTGATCGATCGATCGCAGTGATGATCTTTCCGAACCACTCCCGAGTGGCTGTCTACGGCGGGCCCCTGCATGTCGAGTACACCTTCGTCCAGGGGGTGCTGCACTTCGGCACCGGTAGCGGGCAGGGCGCCGAGCACCACATCGACGAGCAGAGCAACGTGGCCGAGGTGGGACGCTGTCTCGGAATAAGCCGAATTGGGATATCCAAAGCCGAATCCCGCACGCTTTTTATTTGAAAGCCAGGGCGCGCTAAGCCTGCTTGTCCTCAGCGGACGTTTAGCCCGTGTTTCCTGAGTATAGAGCGCGAAATTGAAGTCAACACACAGCGCCCACCGTTGTTTTTGTGAATCGCAGTAATGCTGATTAATCAAGCGTGAGCCATATTGATTTTATGTCACTTAGTGCAGAACAGAGTGATGAAACTTTGCATTGAGTACAGCAGCGTAGGAAGCTAGGACTTATTACCTGCAGCCTTTACGGACAGGTCTTTCACATTCACCTTCAAGAAGGCCCAGTGCAGACGTCTGTACTGTTGCGAGGTCCAATCGCCATTTTTTGTTCCTCGCCATTGCAGCTGCAGCTGATCCACTACACGGAGACCAACATCCCCATCAAGTGCTTCAAGGACGCCAACGGGCTGCTGGTGCTTGTCATCTTGTTCAAGGTGCCGCACTGTCTCCTTCCCTTTTCTTTTCTCTGTTAAACCGCATTTCTTTTTTGATGTCGCAATACAGTCAAACCCGGCTATAACGAACCCGGATACCGCGAATTATGCTATATATTGAACAAAAATATTTCAGTTAACGAAATACATGGGAAACATATTCCTTATAACGAAGTTCACATCCGGTATATCGAACTCTGGGCGCCTAGAATGGCCGCCGAAATGCATGATCTCGGAGCGGCGTTTGAGATGTGGATTGGCCGCGACCACGGAACAAGAGCCGCGACTGAGACATTGTGCCTCGCAAGGAGCGACGGGACGCCCAATACTTTTCCGTAACTGTTTCCGACGCGCGGGACTCGCGACGGAACCCGCCCAGTCATCGAATCCGGACCAAGACAGCAGCATCGGTGAACTGTGGGAAGAGCTCGCCAACGTTCCCGATGATGTCGAGAGTGAAATCCGTCCGACGCTTATAATGGAGCGCTTTCGGCAGTCGATGTGCTCCGCCAACCCTTCTTAGATTTTTGAAGACGCGGACCCGAACTGGTGCAAACAATGTTTCGTGTAGACAATGCTATGCTAGTTGAATCCGCCAAAACAAAAGTGAAAACAAAATCACCGCTTTTTTGTTTTGCAACGTGGGCAGTTAAGGAGGAAAGTAGCTTTATTACTTGCAATAAATGGATTATTTTGGTATGGTAACAGCTACTGTACTGTGTTCGTTTCTGCATACGCGGAAGGCGGAGTTGGGGAAGGAGGAGGGGCTCTTGCGGATTGCGAACTCGTAACAATAAGCTCGTTATAGGCGGGTTCGGCTATATCGAACTATTGGATATATCGAACTAATCACGGTGCATATTGCAGTTCGCTATAAACGGGTTTGACTGTAATGCCCGCCTTCTGGCATTAGAAAAAATAATCTGTTAGCGGTACCCAAACTGTGCCGTCAATAACAGCAAGCGAGGTAACGAGGCGAACGTCACATCCTGCGAGTTCATCCTTGTTCCGCTCCTTTTTATTTAGGTTAACATTCACAGGCGCGGAGGACGATGTGGACAGGTTTTTTTTTTTGACGCCTGTACACTGATTGGACATTTTATTGGTAGACGCGAGCTACAAGATGAGACATTAGCGGAAATCCAAAATGCACCAGCTTCCGCCCTTTTAGCCACATGAAGCATGCGTCGACGTCATTCTTTTCTACAAAATACGTCACCTCACGTCTCTAAATGGTTTCTCCTTGACACAAAAAAAATTTTGTTTTTCAATCGACTTTTTTGTAGACGAACTAATTGCCTGCACGATATATAATGTCGATTCGACTATTGTTCTCTCATTACAGTGAAGCTGCGTATGGCTGGTGTACGCTACAATTTATGCGTCGGCTGGGCAGGCATTTCTGGCCGTTTACTTCTAAAAGTAGGCCATTGTTCTTCGCTGCGTATCACCTATTAAAAGTTTTGACAGTGTTTCAAGTCGACGATTACACTGGGATCGTTTGGGGAAAAAGCACAGACGCATGAGCGGGTGGTACCGCGCTATACGGAAAGGGCACAACCAGTGCGCGTCCGTATGTCGCCGACTTGCAAGAGGGCGAAAACTTGATGTCTGGGGGTGCAGGCCAATGATGGAACTGTAATATCCACAACACAGTTTCGGTGGTAAACCACTTCGCAGGTCGGAATTACCCCTCCCCCACCTTTTTTGCACCAATTAGAAAGTGCGGAATGCTATACATGGCGACGATGTTTTTGTGAGTGAAATAGTCCCCGACCAAGGAGGTTGACAAGTGCCATTATACCGTCGATCTCGGGGATAGGTAGTTCAACGTTCATGCGTGGTAGGGCCCAGTGGACGGTGTGACGATGTCTTGTTGGCGGAGGGCGCAGGAGGCCGAGAAGAACAACTCGGCGCTGTCTGCCTTCATGACGGCGGTGAGCGAGCTGCACGGCCTCAGCGACACCAGCCCGAGGACGACGCTCAAGTTCCCCATGTCCAACTTTATGCCCTCGACCACCGAGAACTACTACATCTACTCGGGCTCGCTCACCTTCCCGCCCTGCACCGAGCGCGTCATCAACGTCGTGCTCGGCCGATCCGTTGACATCGGCAAGGAGCAGGTGCACATACACACTCCTCACTCACATGCACATGAAGGGACTCGGCGTGAATCGCAGAAGTGGCAGTCTGACGTCCAGACGCTTTGTACTGTATACGTGATGTAGCCGGTCCCCTCTTGCGCGTGAGTAGCTTCTTTCCCTTTTAATGCGGAAGCATTTTTTGGCGACACTTCATCACGGAAATCTGTCTCTCCATAACGCGTGATGAGAGACACTCCAGTATTATGATAAGCTATATGCTGTGTTCCATAAAATGCCCTTTATTTAACGAAACGCCCCTTATCAAAAAAGAAAAAAAAATGTTAGGGCCAGGGGCTTCAGGGCTAGCTTACGTAAAGTGTATGAGCGGAGATGAGCTCCTAGAAAGATTTTTAGTGAAGAAAAAGTAAGAACTAATTTTTTTCGTCTCCATGCTAAACCGTTCTCTCGCGGCCCTTGTTTGCTAACTGTTAATGCAGTCCAATTTTCATTGATAACGAGCTCCAGCAAACTCTAAGGAAAATGGGCATGCACGCATGTAGGCATGTAATGATCAAGCCTAGTCGCACCGCAGAGCCTTCAATCAGGGCAGTGCAGTGCAGTGCAGTGCAGGGCAGGGCAGCGCAGCGCAGCGCAGCGCAGTGCAGTGCAGTGCCGTCCGGTCTGGTCTGGTCCTGTCCCGTCCAGTCCGGTCCCGTGTGGTCCAGTGCAGTTCAGTGCAGTGCAGTACAGTGCAGTGCAGTGCAGTGCAGTCACTCAGTCAGTCAGTCGTGTTGTGTTGTATTGCCTTGTATTGTATTGTATGGTACTGGGTCGTGTCGCCTCATGTCGCTTTGTTTGTATTGTATTTTATTGTGTCTTGTCGTGTCGTGTCGTACCGTGTGAATAGCCCTTCAGCGCCACTCGTTTCTCCTCCGTGCCCGCAGCTGATGGAGCTGCGCAAACTCAAGTGGCAGCTGAAGACACCGCAGTCATGCCGCGACGGACCCGTCGCTGGGAACATCCGCAAGCTCATCCAGCCGGCCACGGGGGCAGAGTCCCGCACCGTCTACCGGAACTTCCGCTTCATGACCCGACAGGGGGCGCCGCGCTCTTCCCCGACGCCGGCGACGCTAGTCGCCCTCATCTCGGCGCAGCTGCTCGTTTTCTCTGCCGGGTTTTGAAGCCACCCATTTTTGTGTTGCTTTTGCGTCGCGAACGTTACAAATCACCAGAGTTACGTGGGCTGTACCTGCGTCATAATCACAGTTTTGTTGGGTAAATTGTAACGGTGAATTTTCCTTTTTTTAAAAAAAATTTCGTAGATAGAATCGCCAACGAGTAGCTCTTTTAAGTGTAAGGCTGACAAACATTCCGTTATCGCGAATATTGACGTGACTTGTAGACTTTTGCTTTCCTATGCAATTTCGAGTAGGGCAATGGCGCCCCCTATTTCGCACCTCCCCTTCACCCTCCCTGCCCCTCAAGGTCTCGAAATGTGGTATAGGCACTGGCTCAGGATTGCTACCTGGTGCAGTGCTAGCATCCAGCAAAAATGCGTATACCGTTGACAATGCCTTTTTGCATCGCTTCTGAATTAGTGTGTACGCCATTGCGTTCTCCGTACGCTTATCAATCGGGCCACCTGATGCGTCTGAGCCTTCTGCTGCAAGAATTCGATCTCAGCGCGCCATCATACCGAAGGATACACAACGTCAACGCCACAGGCGCGTCGATGTCACGCAATGTACATTTCGTTTGTTTTAACGGTGGAACAATATTGAGGGAGTGGCTGCCGTTTATTCTTCTCGAGAATCTGGCCTCAGCCAGGAATGAACGCGGGCTGTCGCCACATGTTTGCGAACTCTAAGGACTGGAGAAACGTGTAGATGGGCGGGATTTCTGATTTTAACAAGCCCCCCTGATGAAACAACGATCGTTAACAGTATGGCTTTCTCTTAAGGAGAGTGTGTCGTTCCTCAGTTTCCACAGAAAAGAGTGATAAAACTATGGGGTAGCTGGCTTGTCATGAGTGTACTGTGATAAGTGTAAAGAAGCTCCAAACTTCCGGGGGGGGGGGGGGGGACGCGAAAGGGTTGTGCATGAGAAATACCTGGCCTATAGCAGGGTCACCGCGCTGATGCCAATGGCCGGCATATAAACTGTGTGGCTGAGGGTCGATGTGGCAATGTTTTTATAGCAAATGTTATAATGCTAACACTTCGGAATGAAGTAATTTAACGGCAAAAATGACTGGCTTCCGATGTCGGATCGAATGCTGAATGCTTGTTTTGCTGTATTGCATGTTTGAAGGCACAGAGCCTTTTACAAGTGCTTCTCAATATGCATGAACAGTCAAACTAGAATGCCTGTGCCCGTTCCCATGTTCCCTGTTATATAGCACCGTCGGCCTGACCGCAACCGATCGGAAAGTTGCGCTTCTAAATGAACTGATCAGGGGCATTGTTTGGGGGGAACATGTTGAATTGTTGGTACAAGCTTCAGCATTTGTAATCAACCCGAAGAAACTAAGATACGTATCGTGCACTGCGTCACACCATTCCTCCCTCCAACGCCCTCCGGGACAATGACAGTATTGAAATAAAAATAGAAAAATACATGAACACCTCTTATTTATTGGCCCAATGAACTCTTTCTCAAAATCTGTCCGACTGGCAATTTCATTTGTGTCCTAGCTTAGCAACGCACCTCTGGTTGGTGCGATTGGCAAAGAAACTTGCATTGCATCAGAAGGCCACGAAAATAATGATAGGAGCTGATCTTAGACGTGAATCGTGTAATAAAGTTCGCCTGAGCCGAACCTTGTAATCCACATGAAAACGGAAGGCAAAAACGGAGTAACGCCATTCAAATTCCCGAGAAACGACGATCACGAAGACTACGTCGCTAAGGAGCGCGCTACGAATACTGTTTATTCACATCGATGTAAACCAGAAAGTGCCGGCTAATTCCCATGAGTGAGCTCGTGGCAATCCCAGAAGACAGAAAATTAAGCATTATGTGGCCTCCTCGAATACTACTGGTAGCAGCGACAGTATAAGGCAAAACACGGAGGCGTGTTTTACACAATTGCATGATATCGTTCTCCATAGACGACTGGCCTCAGTTTCTTTGAACTTCTTACAAGATACACCGCCAAAAAAGCCGGGATTAAGAAAGTGGTGCCACGATTCAGTTCTACAGTCGAAGTGAAGAAAAGGTTTGAACTTTAACTGTGTGCGTAAATAAACAAGTAAATGGGCAGCACCTAATACATTTAGTTTGATTTATGTAGATGCCCAATTAGCAGACGTAACCAAACAACACGAAGGAGCGAGTCATACCAGAGCGATGTACACATAAAAAAGTACTGGTTAAAGTTGTCGCAATCGTCAACCTAACAAGGGTTTTGAATTCTAAATACATTTAAATTTTGAAGTTTAAAATTCAACAAAAAGACAGTGTATATTTTCTAGAAAATCTTACGGACTTTTTCAACGATGGCAACAGAAGAGTTTGAGGATGGATAATTTTACAAAGGAGAGGCAACATAAGTAGGCGCCTTCTTTCTGTAATTAGTGCATGAAGTAGGTAGCATGAACTTGTAGTTGGCTACAAACAAAGGACAACAGCATTTTGTAAAAGTTGAGGTTAATGAATTCTAGAGATAGTTCTGCATTTTTAAATTCAAACGGCGAAATAACAATACTAAAATAAATAACTCACAAACAGCTGGGATTTTTCTCACAGAGTAGAATATTTGCATTTGAGCATTGCGCACTATATATATTTGAGGTATCGTTTAATTTTGAATATCCTGAATAGGCAATAGATAGCAGTGATACCTCATTCACCAAGAATTAGGACCATGAAACCCAAAAAGTAGAAGAGGAGGTTAAAAAGGCGAGAGAGACACGCAGGAACCTATATATCAATAAAAGTGGTGGCGACGAGTATGTAATACTTCCCACCAGACCCGAAACCCTGGAAAAAGAATACCGGTATTCTGCATTATAGTATATGGCTAGGCCGCGCTGTTACAACCCTGAAAGGCTGCCTGATACCAATCTCTTGGTTTGATAGCAGCCTGGAATACGATAAAAATCCAGTTTCTATGGATTGCCTTCTATCTAAGGCAAGAAGAAGAACGCAGACAAGCGCGTGTATGTGTAGCAGCTTCTCACCCTTCGTTTAATTGCGCTGTTTTCATTCACTGCATGTCTGTCGCCAGCTCGCCAAGCTACCGTACGCATAAAGCTTCATACTAATAATTAGTAATAAACTCAACCTGAACAGTAACTATGAAGCTGGATCGTTCGCTGAAGACGAAGAAGGCGGAGAGGTTAAAACCGAAGAAAAAGAATATGCGAAGGAAGGAAAAGAAGAGCAGAAATAAGGCCAAAATACACAAAAAGGGAGAAGAGAATAAAAACATAAGGGAAAATTCCGTTTCTCCAATTCTCCAACTAAATGCAAAATATCACCTCTTGATACCAAGAAGTAATAAATCGGGTGATCAAAAGCCGCAAGAAAACTTCACTCCTTAAGCAGTTAAAAGTCGCATCACCATTGGCATCGCCAGCGACAGGAGGATCACCCGGCATGCCTGTTCGACGTGTCCTGCGCACGTGGGTGGGTCGAATATCTTGATTTTATGCTACGGACACCAATCGGCTGAGAAGCGTGGAGAAGGCACCAAGGGGCCGTAATGCTTCTTCTCTCGATGAATTGCAGGCGTACGCGTTCATTCACCTCATTATTATAGCGAACGACTCCATGGCTGAAAGGGTATTTGGTAAGCGATTTGCACCGCTTTTATTCCCCCTTCCCTGCCATTTCGCCAATGCACTGGGTATACGTAACGCAGTGTCTATTGTGTCACTCTACATCTACAAGCTCGCCTGAGACGGCAGCACGAACCCTGAATGCTGAATTCGCTGAAATACGGTGCCAGCAGTTCGGCTAATCTATCTTTTAGATTGTATGCATGCTTTCTTAAAGGAGTACTGACACAAAATTTTCGTGTTGCTTTTTTCGCTGCTATGGGTGCCTATTAGCCCACTAATTATAGGATGGCACATTATACTGTCGATCGCAGCGTAAACAATCATTTACGGCGTCGTTTATTCGTGTCAGTTTCGGTTTCGACAAAACGAACGCCGAGCTGCCGCCATGACAGGAGGGCTGCCGTGACGTCAACATTCCTGTCGCACCGCGGCCAGTCTGAGTGCGGTGACGTCATGCTGCCACGCTCCCGGGCAGCATGACGTCAGTCCCAAAACCATGACGTGTATACACGGCCAAGCAGCGCGCACCAGCGGCAGCCAGCGCGTCGGCTACGTCACGGGAGCTCCGACGTCGGCAGTTTGGGGCAAGGAGCAGATGATGTCATGCTGGCCCGCTTTGGGCTTTGGCGTGCGGGCAAAGATTAAAATGCATCTAAAATATGTTATACTGAACAGTTACCGTTGAAATTTGCTGGGAGATATCTCCTGATAAAAAGGAAGCATTTTACATAGTTTTCTCAGCTTTGAAATTTCGTGTCACTACTCCTTTATTAAGGATGCTGATTTAGCAGTTAAACTGAGTTTACTACAAAAAGGCCTCACGTGAACGTGCCAATTGATCGCCCTCTCCGTTCTATTTCTTACTATTAGTCTCCCCAGTGACGGTAGCGCTCAACCTGTCGCAAGGTTCTGGGGGTGGACACATGCATCACTGGCTGACTCACGAAAGATTCATACGTAAGTATTGCCACTGTCCTTCAAAAGCATCGAAGGACTCTGGTATTGCCACTCAGCGACGTCTACAGCATTTTTGCACCTCTGTGCTAGGATGTTGAAGGAATTGTTTGCCCTACAAAGTAATGGGCCGGTCGCCAACCTCGTATAATCTCCTTTGGCGATATTGAGGAGTGCCCTAGTGCCGACTCCCGTGGGAATTCCCATCTTCTCATTTACCGATATCCAGAAAGGTCCCAGGGTCAGTCAACACCCCTAAGGCCTGGCTTATTGGAAAAAGAGGGAATGTCGCTTCAGTAAACAGCTCTTTTAGTTGCTTGTAGTTGTGAGCAGTATGTAAACATCCGCTCATTTCTCGGTTTCGCCTCCAGAAGCTCCCACGCGCAATGTCCCTGTGTACATGTACTTGTGCGGATATCCAGGCACCTTATACCAAATGAATTGGGCTATTGAGTCCCGACACCTGGTCGATAAGTGGGTCAGAAACTGATTCCAAGTGTCTTATTCCCGCAGGGTGGCTTCCTCAACACGCCCCATTTAGGCCGCCGCAGGCTGACACCTTGCAAAGTATTTCTTTTTTTTCATTTTATCCGGTACTCAAACACCCGTGATGGCTTTCGTTTGCACGATGACCCACTATAGTAATGCTTCATTTTCATCTGTTTGTTGTTTGCCATGGTCAGGCGGACAATATACAAAAAAAAAACGAGTCGATTACGGGATATGATGTCAGCAGAAAGCGCATCTAATGCAGTCGTTTTAGCGATACCGTTACAAAGCGGCCGGCTTGTTCAGGCGTGTTCGTATCGGTACATCCAATTCGCCAGACGGATGCAAACGCTGGCTGTGCTGCGTATTAAAGGGGCCCTGCAACACTTCCGATAAACGCTTTCGCCCTTTCCATGATGTCTGGAAGCACCGCGAAAACTATAGTTATCGCCAGCACAAAGCGGCACTGCGTGATTTTCTCTTCGCAGCAGATACGCCTTCCGGTTCTACCTTGCTTTTGTGGCTTTTTTTTAAGTGGCTATCAAACGCGTTCATTGCAGCAACATAAGGGAAACCGGCCCATAGCCGCTACAGCGCTGTAATAGCGTAATACCATCGGTCGAAGAACGCCAAGACCGGGACAAAGAGAAAAATATTTTGAGTACGTTTTTAAGTTATCTGATCGTCACCAGGCAGTAATTTTTGGCTGAGGTACTTTGCGGCCACCCAATCTGAAAGTAGTGGATGTGATGACGGAATACGTTTTGGAAGTATTTGAGATTTTGAAAAACAATGGAAAAAATTTTGCGGGGTCGCTTTAAACTCTCGGGTTTGGATATAGACTTTCTTATTCTTTGAGCCTTGATAACACCTTGGCGTGTCCCCCGACGGGCTTCATAGATAGTGACCTGCCCATAGTAGCTGGCGACAATGGGAGCCAGCGTGCTGAAAAAGATCCCGGGCCATTACCGCTAACGTGAAACCCGTGGATGGACGAACCGTGCAGTGTTTAACAGTATTCTTGGCGGCTTGGCGTTTCTGCCAAAAAAGATAAAACCTTTTAGGGGTAGAGGAAATCACCTTTTTCCCATCTTTTTACGGGATAATAAAATACACTTATCCACTTCCTTCCCCCGATCCAATCATGCCCTTCGACCATTTTGTCGTCTGGAGAACCCTCTGAAATTCGCTGATGTTGCTCGGGGGCTAAGCCGTTGTGTTTTTCAACTCAAGGACGAGGGTGCGATCCCAGCCGCGGCGGCCGTTTTTCTAATAGAGGCGAAAAACAAAAACGCCCGTCTATCTAGATGTCAGCCCAGTTGAAATATATTTGGATGCTGAAAATTGATCTGGAGGGCTCCACTAACGGCACGCCTCACATCCAAAGTGTAGTTCCACCACGCGAAACGCTCAAATTTTTTTTACCGAGAACCATGTAAACGCTGCAAAGGCTTTATTCGCGAGAATGTAAACAATACACAGGTTCATGGCAAATTTATTAAGGCCATGCGACCTGTTATTGACATTTCAACGCTAAGTGTTTTTCTTTTGTTTTATTCTGATCACAGAAAACTACAGGAAATGCAGGCTTTCCGACTGGAGCTACGGAACAGTACCTTTCTGCAAGAACTTCAACACAACCCATTTGTTGAGTGAGTACTTTTTTTCGACCTCGCACCATAGCCAATAACTTTGGCGTCATGTTATGTTCCACGGGTCCGTTTGTACGCCGTCTTTCTACGCGCAAAAATAAAAAAAACGTTTGATTTATTGCTTACATTCCTCCAAAGGTAAATAAATGCGAGGGCATTTGTGCGTCGCTGAGTGTGTCGCTGAGTTAGGCCGTTGAGGTTAGGGTTGCGCAGTAGCAGAGTCCTTCAACTCTGCTACAGAGCAGCGGCGGCCGCACGATGCCCTCCGATCATTGAAGGACTCTGGCAGTAGTAAAGAAACGCTGTTTCGATGCATTATATCGTTTCTGACGTTTCGCTGCCTTGCGGTAGCCTTGTGCTTCGTGGGTAGCGAACTGGCGCAGCGGAATTGCTGCCGCCATGGTCCGCGTTACTGCGCATGCGCATGCGTTCAAGCGCGCGCTCCTTATTTCGCATACCATTTCTGAAGCATGTGCTATGGGACGCGTTGCATTGGATGGGGCAATGAAACTTGCTACTGGGATAGTTGGTTCAAAGCATTTAAAGACATGATTGCACTGAGTAAACAGAACAAAGGAAAGACGTGGTCTGTATAGCGTTACTTCAAGCGGGGTTACTTCTGACTCAGTTCTTCGTCTGTATAACACGAGTCGAGCCTACGCAGCTTGCTTCATAACATGTACAAATCACGTTTATAAAAAAACGCGGTTTTATGTCATTCCTAACGAAAAAAAATGCCGTTCAACTCAATGTGAAAGCTGTCGGAAGTGCAGAGCATTGATTCGCCATAATGGGCTATACCGCCGTTATCCGCTTACTGCTCCCACCCCATGCAATTCAGATTTCCGGCCTTCGCGGTGCTCGCGCGCCCCCTGCCTGAAACTGCGCCAGCGGGAGTTATGGATTGCATTGAATTGGATTAGATTGGCTTGGCTTGGCTTGGATTGGTTTTGGATTGTATTTCATTTGATTGGATTTGGATTGGATGATAAGCAGCAGTAAGCATGATAATCGACTAATCCTCGACAACCAGGAAAGCTAAGAATAACTAGCTGAACCTCAGCTCACGCTACGTATATCCTGGTATGGCCGCGTGGCTTTCGAAGCCTCTGGGTTACGCCGTGGGGAAGGGACCGTGACAGGCTACACCGTAACGCCGTGGCGACATGCTTGGTTCCAGCGAGCGAGCTAGGACGAGAATGCGAGCGCCTAAAGTGCTCTGCACTTAAAAGTAAGCCCAGGTCCACCCAGTGTGAAACCTACTGACACAGCGGAGCTGTGGTTCTCTTTTGTCTGGCGAACATCAATGGGCGCTCGCCTAAGAACGGCAGCGCCATCGCCGTGCAAATTCTGTGTTTCGCGCAAACTAATCGACAGCTAAAAATGAGCGGCGTGAGGCTCCCTCTCCTAGCCGAAGGAAGAGGAACGTGCCTCTGCGATACCGCTGCGCCCTCTATTGGTGGGTCTGGGAACCTGATCCTACCCCTGCGTGACGCACGACCTTCAGAAGACGGACAAAAAGTCTGGGCCTACAACAGCTCCGCGGCTAAAATTCATACTCTCACATGAACAATGTCATCGACAGGTTCCTTAATATAATATGCCTCCAGTAATTTGCGGCCATTTGAGCCACGGCTTTTGGTTTTAGAAGCCGTTCGGTTTTTTCTACGGTCGATGGGAATTTAGTGTGCCGTATTTCAGCCATATTTCTGGCATGGCTTTTCTTTCGTGGTTTACGAATGACGGGGCGGTGAGGGGGAAGGAGGAGAGGCGGGGCGGTCGCGCGATGGGTCATGTAGTGCTCTTCCACAAAAAAAAAAAAAAAAAAAAAATTGGGCACAGCAGGAAAATGCTTATTGCAACTGTGGAAACCTAAAGTAGACGGAAACCATTCTTGTTTTTACATTTCCCGCCTGCTTACCGCTGCTGCCGCGATGAAGTTAGTTTCACGAATCAAGATATGAAACCCGCGAATGTAAAACCCGAAATCCCGTTTGACAATCTTATTGAAAACTCACCGGTAGTTGTCCCAACATGTTGGTGTGACTCAGTCCTTTTGGGGAAGGCCACTGACGTGCGGTTGGGGTTTCTCTATTTTTAGCGTTGGCCGGTAACTGATAAGGCACTAACGCGAGTCTGACACGACAGACTTGCACTGGAGGCGTAAATGTAGGCGTACCAAATTTATCCGGAATAAAATGTTGAAGCCATCAGGTTGGCTTTCCGTAAGACTTAAACAATATCAGGAAGACAGATGCTTTGTAGCAGAGTCATTGGTGACACATTATAGCATTCTGAGCAAACAAGCCACTGGGTTATTTGCTCTGATGAAGGCTACCGTAGCACGACAGGCTGATACGGACAGCGTAAAGTCGCGGGCAATTTTCGCGGCTTTCCCGTTCACGACCAGGCGTAAGAGGACCGAGTTTATTTGCAAGTTATGGCTTAAGGCACATGCTGTTTTTTTGTTTACTGTCTCAACCTTCCCATTTTTTCCGTTCTCCGCTGTTTTCTTTTTTGTAACACGCAGTTAAGGAGACTCGCCTGTTAACATTCCGATGGTACTTACTACTTAATTGACTCATGCGCTTAAAAAACATCGTGCACCAATACGAAAAGCTTTAGAAATGCATATAAATGTGCACAACGGCCTGGTTTGCTTATTTTTGTAATATGCCACTTCTGTACAGAAAAAAAAAATTAAGCTGTCGCAAGGCAGACCACTAGCGCCATCTAATTAATACTAGAAAAACGAAAAATGTGTTCATTGTTAGTTTTCTATCTCAGTCAAGAAATGACATAGTATTTCTAAAAAAAAGCAAACTAGGCCGTTGGGAACGTTTTCATGTATCTGTAAAACGTTTTGTATCGGTACACGAACATTTTTAAGCCCGTTGGTGATAAATTAGAAAGTCCCATAGAAATGGGATCAGGTGGGTCCCCCTTAGGCCTATTCCAGACTTCTTTCTCGTAACCTGCCCTGGCTTCACTCCACCAGATGCCCTGCCTTTTTTTTTTCTCCGACGAGGCGCGCTGCAGACTCGACCGAGTGGTCTCGCAGATATCCGTCCTGCGGCGGCTCCCAGCAGTCCCCCATCCATCTGCTGTTCGCCCACTCCACATTCCACCTCTTCGACCCCATCCAGTTTTTCAACTACGACTCCGAGATGCGGCTGGATGTCGAGATGGTCGGAACTACACGTGAGTGCGCTCCCTTTTTACACCGCAGCTTTTAGGGGCACGCTCGTGCGTGATCTCGACTTTCGCGGCTCCATCACAGCGTGGTAGCTATGGAAACCACGTTAGCGGGCGCTGCTAGAGCGAGGTGGGAGGGGAGCCGTTGCTATGGTAACGCGGAGTGGGTAAGCTGTGAAATCGCTGTAGCCGCGCGCGCCGTGAGTAAAACGTCGTTGGTGTGCCAAGGCGCTGTAGAATCGTCTGTTTGCCGTAAAGAATCACCTCTTCTCCTTTTTCAGGCTTTGAGGACTGCTTTTATCTGTATTTCTTTAACACGAAAGTGTTTTTTTTTCCGGGATTCACGAAGATTTCACTTACGTAATATCTGTGACGTAAGTGACGCCAGTAGAACGAAGCAAGCTGTCTGTAAAGAGTGCACCCCTGCACACGGGGTCTTCTTGCAGGGAAGCAACCTTTAGTACTAAACAGTACGTTATATTTCGGGTTGTTCGTTTTCGGGTTTTATATTTTAACACGACAGTGTTTTATGCCGGGAAACATGAAGATTTCACTGACGTCACATTCTTCACGGAAATGACGCCAGTACACCTTTGTCGAAGCGACCCGCCAGCAGGACGTCGCTCGCCAAGCACACCCGCAAGACAGCCGTGCACCCGCAGACCATTTTCAGTTGCAGATTTCGCTGCACATTTCACTTTCGTGTTTTACCGATTCCTCTGTCAGAGGAGTCGACCACCGTTTTTTTCCTGCTCTTCCCCCATCTTGCTCCCTATCCCATTTTAGGCTCTTGGTGGAGTCATAGGGCCACGTCAAGGGGGTTTCTCTTTTTTATAAGCGTATGTTCATTCATCAATTCTCATTTGATTGTTTTGATTGATTCCGAGGTTCAACGCGCCAAAACTACACAGGTTGTGAGGCGCGCCGTAGTTTAGGGGCTCCGGATTAATTTTGACCACCTAGGGATCTTTAACGTGCGTCGAAATCTCGAACACACGGGCGTTTTCGCTTTTCGTCTCCATCAGAAAAGCGGCCGCGGTGGACGGGAATGGCACCCGCATCCTCGTGCTCACCCGCGTTGCGCTGCTGAGCACGAGGCCGGGCGAGAGGGGCGGACGCCGCCGCTGTAGCACGGCCGTGCGTTCGCGGAATGAAAACGGAAAGCAGCGTCTTTCGAAGGGTGAGACAGCGGAACTCAGCCACCCTGATGTGCTAGCTCGGGCCTACGCCACCGCGCGACACAAGAGCAGACACCGGAACAGTTCGGCATGGGAGCTTAGCGATTCCCATTTATAACGATTTAAACTAGTTAGTTTAGTAAGTTTGAGAATTGCGAGGAAGCTAAGAGAACTTTTATAATCGCTTTTTATCAGAACCAGCTGCTCCTTTCGCCTTTTGGAATACCTCTTAAAACACAACCGAATTGGTATTCACCATTTTAGTAAACGGAATCCCATTCGTGGCAAGCAGTGTGCAAAAGGTAGCGTTTCTCTAGCGGCCAGATGTCTGTATGTGGTCTCTACACTTTTTTTCCCGCCCTGCAAACCAATCGTAACGTATCTTTGCCGTACGGCCACTTAATTCCGTCGGGCCCGGGTTACCCAGTAGGTGCTTCCGAACAATTGGTTAGTCAAGCTGTGCGAAGGATTCGCTTTGTGGACGCGAAGCTGCTCCAAAACAGGCCCCCAAAAAACTGTCACTAAAGCAGACGACAAAGCCGCGCCGCCAACGCCGGGTAATAACGGTGGGTAATAAGGTCCCTGTATTTTTCAAAGGTAGCGCAAACTCCCTTCCCCGCGCCGTTTCCTCCTCGCCCTCCTCTCTCGGCCGCCATTAGTGAGCGACTCCGTGGAGCGCGCCGCGGACCGTTTCGTTTCGTTTGCGCGGCGCGTTGAAGTGCTTGCTTAAAACGCGACAGTTCTAGGCGTAAATTCAGAACGGTGTTCGCAGATAATGTGTAGGAAGAACTGTGTGTGATTGGCCAGTGCCTTAGCTATCATCTCGCGTTTTGAGGGAGCCAACTGCCCTTTCGTGCCGGCCTATCGAAATCTGCGTTTGTAGTACTCGCTGTCGATTTAATCTGGGGCCTGCTTCACAAGATAGAAAAATCTGGTATATGTGGAATTTTTCTGGAGTTTTTAAAAGTGGAAGAGCACCTCAAAGTTCATATGAGGGCTATTAGAGCTCGAGTTGGTACGGGAACAACAGAGCCCCACTAAAATTTGGAACATGCACGCCCACTTCCAGAATGGGACGGGTGTATATTGCGCTGCTGAGCACGAGGTCGCGGGTTCGATTCCAGGCCGCTTTTCTGATGGAGGCGAAAAGCAAAAACGCCCGTGTGTACGAGATTTCGGCGTACGTTAAAGATCCCCAGGTGGTCCAAATTAATCCGGAGCCCTCCACTACAACGTGCCTCATCGCCTGCGTTGCGTCAACGCGTTAAACCCTACAATCAATCAATCAATCGGGGACGTGTGTATACGATTCATTCATAAAATACAAAAACGTTCAGTGGATCGAAAGTAGATTTTATTCAGGGCGCAAACAAAATGCGGGAAGCGTCGAATGATTTCGGGAGGCGTCGATTTAGATCACGAACGCTCCCGGAGAACATTCCAGTGGAGTGACGACAGGGCGAAACACTCTCACTATCAAATCAGATAGCCCCTGCGGCATACGAAGGAAAAAGTAGAGGCCGATGCGCAAATATGGAAGGAACCGCATTTGGCTTGAGTTTCTTGAGGCCAGCTTGTGACAGAATTACTGGTTCAAATTGATCCCTCGTGAAGTGTTTCTGAAAGATACAGACATCCTCTATCGCATTCTTTGCAGTTTGGCTGAAGAAATATTGCTGAAGCAAAACATTTTGCTTCTTATGTTAGAAAATGCGAACAGCCGCGAAAACAGGATGGTGTTCTTGCATTCACTAGGTTCCTCACTATTTGTTAATCGAAAGTGTTCTCAAGTATGTTTGAAACTTGAACAAAAGCATCCATGCATTTCACAAATAAACAACTATACAACATTATATTAACTATGCACTCTCTTATATTAGCTGTACAAGCATGCACAAAATTCTCATGCAAGTGAAGAGAAATGGGGATAAATATGAAAGAATGCAAACTGAGAACACAATAAACCACAATAAAACAATAAACGGCGAAATTTTGCCTACAGGTAATCAAAGTTCAAGCGAAAAAAAAATTAAAAGAAAAAAGATCATACACGTGGTTTCTTTCTGGTGAAATGTTATTTATGCCAACTGGCATAATATCGCAATTAAAAAAAATTGCTTCCGCTGCAAATGGTCGCAAATAGAAAGAAAATCGCGAACGCCAAACATTTGGCAGTAATTATATTGTGGCCGTTTTCGAATACCCGATCCAATACGAGCGAGCTAAACACGATCGGGCAGTCATCGTTGTTGAAACCATGGGAGAAAGCGTCGACGGAAACATCAAGCTGCTTTTTTTCTGTTTAACCTGAACGTCAGTACCAAGGCTGAGCTTCATCTAAAAGCCTTCCAGAGGCATGTCTACGCGAAAAAGTTTTGTAGTGACTGCTTACCTCGCAAAGCCTCCCTCGATGACAATCGAAGTTTTTTCTGCCGATGCGATGCAGCCATACCGCTCGCCGCTCGGTATCATTTTTCCCTCGTGGAACCACGAAAAGCTTGTCGCCTTTTGCAATGCTGCTGGAGCAGCCAACGGCACAGCAGGTCGGCATTACGCTGCAGCCGAGGCCGCTTTGCGAAAGGCAGCGCACATGGGGGCGAGGAGCAGTACGCTCCCTAATGGCGTCGTTACCCGACGAAACCGAAACTGACGAGGGGTCAACAGGGTTCATTGGTCACGTGTCGCGCCTGGTCCAATAGGGGAGCAGAAAAGGGCGCAGTGGGAAGGAGAGAAGTAGAGGGCGGGGAGAAAATTCTCCTCTCTACTTTGTACAATGGTTTGCGTTACCTTTGAAAAATACAGGGACCTTAGTGGGTAACCATTCGCCGCGCCATCTACACTGTGTTCCGTGAGTGAAAACCGCCCTCCCCCTCCCTATCCGCGTAGGGAGTTTCTTGTCCCGAACGTTACGAAAGAACCATTGGCTGGTAAAGCTAGGAAGCTTTGCTTTAAAAAGACGAAAGCCCAGACCACGTCATGAAACGTAAAATCCTCAAGTACAGGCGTACCCAGCTTGTCAGGTCGAACTGCATGCCGAAGCAGCGATCTAAGCGGGACTTCTAGTACACTTTGCGCCAAACCTTCCGCGCATGCGCCATCTGGAGGGCGCACTGTCTACGCTGAGCCGGCCTAACTGGTGTGTACAGAAAAAGAAGTTGCCGTTGGCGCAGCCTAGCGCAAGTTTACTATGGCCAGAGTCCTCTATTGTTTGAAACGTTGAAGGACTCTGATATGGGCTTGCCGAAGTGCCATCGCCGTCTGCGCGGCCGCGCACCACTCCGCCGGAAAAGTCGAAGTATAAACGTATAAACGCGAGAACGGAATGCGGAGTTCCGTCCGGGACGTTGCTTCTCCGGCTCATTTCGAAGGCGCACCTGCCGTAGCAACTTGCTCACGCTTTCTCGCAGTGTTCTTCTACCCCTTCGGGCTGGACGTGGGCGTGTTCGGCGGTCCCCTCGAAGTCCCGTACAGCTTCTTCATGGGCACAATACACTTCGACAGGACATCGTCTGCCGGCTCAGAACACGCCATCGAGAAGAAGCGGTACGCCGCAGAGGTGCGTGGCGGTTAATCTGCACCTCCAAAGGAGGATTTATGGGGTGTGAGGAATGCCCCTTCCCTTCACCAAGGAGCGACCTGAGCTAACACCTCATCGTGCTCGTTATTGCGATGTGCGAAGACGCAGTGAAGTATACATAGTTTTCACGTGACGTCACACCATCGTCTGCAAGCGGCCTTCGCCATATTGGAGTACTGCAAGGCGGCGCACCATATATAGCGGTGCGAACGTCGTAGCGCCGTCTCTGCTGTCTGCCTGTGTTGATTTCGCCATTTACGAACTACCGTGCGTTAAATCATGGCAACGGCCAGGCGGAAGGAGTTCGGCCCGTCATATTTTGCTGGGCTAGTGGGTCCGACGCGTGCTCGCTATGAAGAAAAAGTCAATATGTGCGACGGGGTTGACCCGTACACGTTGTGCGCCGGGACTGACACGACGGCGGACGTCGAGCTTCTGCCGGTTACGCCGCATGCGGACATTGTTAACTATTTGGTGCTGTCGACAAACTACGTGTCACTTGCCGAAATGAAAGCCTACAAGGCTCTGGAAGTTCACAATTATTTCCCGAGTGGCCGAGTGAGCGGCATGACGGCAATGCGGCTTCCCTCCAAGCGCGTCATCGTGTTGAGCGAGGTAAGGTTAAATTTTAAAATTATTTCACTTCGCGCCACCGGATATAACAGGGTCAACACGGTACCCACTTGTGTGAACCCATCCGTTCACTGTGCATAACGGCGCGGTGCGCTGCTCACTGCTGCAAATGCTCGACTCTGCCGAGCATTGTTCACGATGCAAAATATCCTTCGTTTGCTCGTTTACCTAAACCAGGCATTTTGCGTCTCTGGTAAAATGTAGGCATTGAAAATAAAGCCGAGTGCGTTATAATTTCGCTGCTATTTTTATAGCGAAAACCACAGTCACTAGGGTCAGGAGACAGAAAAAAAAAAAGGTAGACACCTTGAAGGGAAAATTGTTTCACTGCTCAGACAATGGGCTAAAATTAAACAAACGTTTATATGTTGGCTGTGTAAACATTTTAAGAAACACCGCAACTGTATGGTTGCATTTCATTATTCCTAAGCATGAATATGTACATTTTTCAGGTCGGCCACTCCCAGCGGCTGCGAGAAGCTCCACTGAAAGCTTGGATTCTGGCTGACAGTGATGGAAGCATATGTTCAGCGTACTGTACCTGCATGGCCGGTGCAGGTGAAGCCTGCTCCCACGTCGGTGCAACACTTTTTGCAATGGAGACAGCGGTGCGTATCAGAGAGTCGCAGGCATGTACGCAGAAGACAAATATTTGGCTTCCTGCACATCGCTTTGGCACTGAGTACAAGAGACTGAGGGACATCGACTTTGCGTCTTCGAAGAAAAAGAAAAGCCGCATGGATGCCCTTCCTGAAAGGCCGTTTGACGAACAACATGAAGTCCGCACAGGAGCATCAGCTTTGCCACCCCCTACGGCAGAAGAGCTTCGCACGTTCTATTCGAGTATCGACGATGGAGGACTCCCACCAGCAATATTTATGGTGCTACCAGAATACAGTGACAAATTTGTGCCACCCAGAAGCAGTGAGCCTCCCAACCTTCGACAGTTGCTGTGTCATGGAGCTCAGTCTGAGAACTTGCCACAACTCGTCTCTCGTGCTCAAGGCACAATTCCCCAACTAGCCATCACCGTAGAAATGGTGCATCGTGCTGAAGGGCTGACCCGGCAGCAGGCCAAGTGCCCGGCATGGTTCAAGTATCGTGCTGGACGGGTCACAGCTTCGATCATGAAGAGTATTTGTAGCACGACTACAACTCAGCCCTCAGTCAGCCTTTTGAAAAAGATGTGTTATCCAGAACAGCACCGGTTCTCAACGGCAGCCACACAGTGGGGCATCGATCATGAAGAAGATGCGATTGCAGAATACGCAGCTGTAATGAAAACATGCCACACCAACTTTGGTCACAACAAGACGGGAGTTTTCTTGAGCACGAAATACCCGCACCAAGCAGCCAGCCCTGATGGCACAGCAACATGCACATGTTGTGGAAAGGGACTCATCGAAGTGAAGTGTCCCCATACAGCCGCTCATACCACAGCAGAGCAAGCAGCTGTAAAGAATGCAGATTTCTGCCTTGAAGCAGTCAATGGAAAGCTGCAGTTGAAGCATGGCCACGCTTACTATAACCAAATTCAAACACCGTTGGCAGTGTGCGATCTTCCCTACTGTGATTTTGTGGTGTGGACCCCACTGTCGCTGCACATTGAGAGGATACTGCAGGACAAGGCTTTTTTTGACACCATTAATGCAGCAGCATCCAATTTTTTTGTTGAAGTAATCTTGCCTGAGCTCCTATCGGGATATTTCACCAAGAGGAGCCTGGTATCTTCAGCTAGTGCAGGCACATTCTGCTATTGTCAGGAGCCCGAACAAGGACGAATGCTCGCATGTGACTACAAAAACTGCAAAAATGGATGGTTCCATTACAGCTGCATTGGCATTAAGCGGGCACCCAAACAAAAGCAGTGGTTTTGCGATGACTGCTCCAGCTTGGACAGCAGTCAACAGTAATTCGCTGCAGCCAAAATTCCAGCTAATTACAGCTGAAGGTCCTTATCAAAACCAATAAAAGGCAACTACATTTCAATCACTGTGCCAATCATTTGTGACTTTTAACATAAACACCTTCACAGATAAAATAGAATTTGCGAGCTATCCAAGCAGAAAGCTGAGGAAAAATGCAGTAACAATGTCAGTGATTGAGGCAGCAGGAAAATAATTCAGGGGAGCTTTCACTCTAGAGCAAGGCTTGAATGGAGAAGCTGTTGTAGGTGAGCATTACCGGACACAGTTAAGTTTCAGTATCATTGCTTATGTGCATAGTTGCAGTGCTAGCTAGTAATCGTCATATGCATCGAAGAGGTCGTCGTCATCTTTGCGACAAATGTCGGCGTGCATTTGTACGGGTTTGAAAATGTTTTACATGTTTCGTTGCAGTTTTGCACTATAGTCAGTCAGTAGTCATCATCACATTAATCAATATTGTTGTGTTCCTCATGCAACAATTACATGTGCGGTAGCTCTTGATGATAGCACTGCAGGGCTTTTTTTATGCTAAAGCCACTTCCGTCATCGCTTTGCACTCTGCAAGTAGTAATCATCATATTCGCCGATGTCGTTGTGTTCCTCATGCAAGCATTACACGCGCAGTAGCTCCTGATGACGGTACTGGAGGGCTTTCTTTTTTTTTCTTTTTTGTTGCTAAAGCCACTGCGTGAGCCGGGAACTTGGCGGTTGCTGTGAGGCACGCGCTCACAAGTGCTTGGCATTTTCTTGGTATTTTTGCCTCCAATGGCAAACTTGCGGCCAGTAACAGCGGCTCCGCTGTTAAAAAGGCTACAAAGAAATTGTATAGGTAAGACCAAAATCCACGCAATAAAATAAAAGACAAGGCAATTTTTTTTAGCGATTTCATGATACAGTGAATGCGGCAGAGGACTTTCACTCTGAATTGTACAGCTCATAGACAAGTCATTCAAGCTTGAGTGATATCAAAGGCAAACAGCATTGGAGTTATGAAGGCCGAAAGACCGTACTAGACATGCATCACAGAAAAAGGGAAGGCGAAGACCGCATAACAGTCGAACTGATTAAAGATGGAGGGGACATCATACCTGGGAAACTCTCAGTACTCTATACACGTCTATAAAACCATAATGTACTAATAAGCTAGAAAAAGACTCACATGAAATTGATACAAAGAATGAAGACTTAGATCACTTGAATTGTAGACCCACCAGCTTACTTTCAGTACTTTACAAGTACCATGAAGGTTATCTGAAGCACAAAAAAAGCCTGATTTTCCTTAACCTAAAAAACAAGCTGGTTTCAGAAAAAGTGTACTCTACAATGAACTACTGCCATGTGATCAATGAGATGAGAAATCAGCTGAGTACAACACTCGTAATCAACCAGGCTGATCAACCATTATTTAGGACAGGAAAGTGTTCACACAGGTTCTTTCTGGTTCAGTGGAACCACAGATGGACGGGTGTTAACAAGATCAGTAGGACAGGGAAGTGTTTGCACAGGCTCTTTCTGGTTTGGCGGAACCACAGATGGACAGATGTTACAAAGAGAACAACAAACTGTCACTATTTTGTCTAGGGGTGGCACTGGGTCGTCCTGCAACAAAATAGATCGGTTGTACAGCCTTGATAATAACATACTTGTTCCTCACAAGACCAGTCACTCGTTCCACATGGATGCGGACACTAGCAAGCTTTCTGGTGTTGTGCACCTCCAAGGCCGTTAGTTGATTCCTTCCTTTCGTGAAGGCAGGTACATGCAGCTGTACACAGTAGAGGCCAAGAGTGTCCGCAATGTCAAACCTCCGGTCTGCCAACACAAGATCGCCCTGCGTCAACATGTCTAGTACACCGCAGTTCTCTGTGATGTGTTTGTCACTGCATCTTCCCCCCCACCCCTCAGAAATAAACGTTATGACACCCTGAGCGCTGATTCCAATTAGTACTTGGCCGTGTTACTGCTCTTATATTGCGACCAGGTCTCACTACGTGGCTCCATGGAAGATGGCCGCTCAATTTTTACCTCAAAACCGTCAATAATTACAGCAACCTTAGCACCAAACGAATCTAGAAATGCTTGCGGCATGGTCTTCTGAATTGCATTCCTAGATGGCCAGGAAATCAGAGGTTTGAGCCTCCAGAAGGCAGCATTCAGCCACTTTTCGAAAATTCGGCTGACAGTTGAATCAGACACGCCGAACCTGTAGCCTAGGTCTTGCAGTGGAAAATTGCACCTCAATTTCATGAAGAACACCACAAACTCCTGAAATTTGCCGAGGCTGTTTTGCTGCGTATGTTTAACCACACACTCAACCATTTGAAAAACGGCAAACAGCCTAGCAAAACTGGACAGTCCTGTGTAGAATGCAACTTTGGCAGGGTCGTCTCGCAGTGAATCCGCTGTCCCTTCAAGTTTCTTTTTCGCTTCCTCAGCTTCCCGCACCTCCAATGCAAGTCTGGTCCTGTCCTCTTCTAAAGTGCTGATCTACTCCATGGTGACAACAGTTTGCACAGCAGCTTCTGTAATAACCAAGCAACAGTTAGGGACATGAACATACAGCTTAAAAGAATGTGCAGCTGCTTTTACAATAGACTAAAGAGACTGTTAGTGAGAAAACATACCTTTAACTAAGTCGGTCTCGCTGGAACCTTCAGCGCACATCTCCTGCTCGGCATTCTCATTCACTTCATACGTTTCTGGCGAAGGGGGGTCGTCCTCTGCCGGCTGGGTGCCCACACACTGCTGCGCCACTGCTTTGTTAGCCCGCCGATCCTTGGCACGCTCGTACCGACCCGTAGTCTTCACACCCGGTCCGGTACCGTTTGTGTACCCCAAGTGCTGACTCGTCACCCAGTCAGGGTTGGTGTCGTCCATTAGGCTCGCTGGCTTCCCTGCAAATTATGAAGCATTAGCGCATCTGCCGCAAGCG